>NC_064616.1:292471433-292771433 GCF_023898315.1 Schistocerca nitens | reverse complement strand
ATCACAGACAGGAGCGCCTGCGATGGTGTACTCAACGACGATCCTGGGTGCATGAATGGCAAAACGTCATTTTTTCGGATGAATCCAGGTACTGTTTACAGCATCATGATGGTCGCATCCGTGTTTGGCGTCATCGCGGTGAACGCACATTGGAAGCGTGTATTCGTCATCACCATACTGGCGTACTTTTAACAGTGGACGTTACATTTCCGATGTGTTACGACCCGTGACACTACCCTTCATTCGATCCCTGCAAAACCCTACATTTCAGCAGGATAATGCACGACCGCATGTTGCAGGTCCTGTAGGGGCCTTTCTGGATACAGAAAATGTTCGACTGCTGCCCTGGCCAGCTCATTCTCCAGATCTCTCACCAACTGGAAACTTCTGGTCAATGGTGACCGAGCAACTTGCTCGTCACAATACTCCAGTCACTACTCTTGATGAACTGTGGTATCGTGTTGAAGCTCCATGGTCAGCTGTACCTGTACACGCCATCCAAGCTCTGTTTGACTCAATGCCCAGGCGTATCAAGGCCGTTAACACGGCCATAGGTGGTGGTTCTGGGTACTGATTTCTCATGATTTATGCACCAAAATTGCGTGAAAATCTAATCACATATCAGTTCTATTATAATATATTTGTCCAATGAATACCCGTTTATCATCTGCATTTCTTCTTGGTGTAGCAATTTTAATGGCCAGTAGTGTATAAATATGGACTCTGCCTGTTGAGCAAGGGCAACCCGAGTTTCACACGAGGGATGCTTTATAAAACCGTGCTGATTCGTAGGCAGAGGCTTTTCCGTCTCAAGACGGTTTATTATATTCGAACTGAGAATATGTTCAAGGATTCTGTAGCAAACCGATGTTAGGGATATTGCTCTGTAATTTTGCGGGCCCATCTCTTTAAGCTTCTTACAGTGTGACATTTATTGAACTATGTGAAATAAAATCGTCATAACTTCTGAACGGTTGCGTTACGACGTTCAAACTGCACGTTAGGCCGCGGGGCATTATCGGAATTAATATGCGAATTGTTGTTTGGTTTAGCGACAAAGCCCACTTTCATTTGGATGGGTTCGTCAATAAGCAAAACTGGCGCATTTGGGGGACTGAGAATCCGCGAGATGTCTCTTCACCCTCAACGGCTGTCTGTGTAGTGTGCAATCTTCAGTCACGGAATAATCGGTGCAATATTCCTTGATGGCACGGTGACTTCCGAATGGTACGTGAAGTTTTGGAAAATGATTTCTTCCTCATTATCAAAAGTGAGACTGATTTCGACAAGATGTGGTTCATGTAAGGTGGAGCTCGACCCTATCGAAGCAGGAGAGTGTTTGATGTCCTGGAGGAGCACTTTGGGGACTGGCATGGACCTCGATTGGCCGCCATATTCTCCGGTACTGAGCACATGCAACTCATTTCTGTAGGGCTATATTAAAGAAAAGGTGTACAGTAATAATCCCAAAACCATTGCTGAGCTGAAAACAGCTATTCAGGAGCTCATCGACAGCATCGATATTCCGACACTTCAGCGGGTCATGCAGAATTTCGCTATTCGTCTGCGCCACATCATCGCCAATGATGGCAGGCATATCGAACATGTCATAACCTAAATACGAGTAGGTTTAGTGACGTTTACATGTTGAATAAAGTGTGTGCACGCCGTAGTTTGTACTAATTTACGTTTTTTTCATATAGTTCAATAATTGTCACCCTGTATGTACAGGAATCACCTGCGCTCTTTTGCAGTCGCATGGGAGTTTGCGCTGGGTGAGAGATTAGCGGTAAGTGCAAGTTAGGTAATGGGCCAAAGCCGTAGAGTACTTCTTGTAAAACTGAACTGAGATTCCATTCGGTGCTGGCAACTTATTTGTCCTTATTTATCCTTGAAAAGGTTTATCTCTGCTATTACATGAAATCCAGACCACGCCTACTTTCCACGATATTTAGGTCATTCTTCAGTCGGCAAGACTCAGCACAACCAGGAGCACCTCTGAAGATATCGAACGTAGCTTTGGACGAAACGCCAGGGATAGAAGAGTTGCATGGACCACGACCATACGACCCGGAAGAATTCTCGGCAGGCCGGCCGGAGTGGCCGAGCAGTTCTAGGCGCTACAGTCTGGAAGCGCGCGACCACTACGGTCACAGGTTCGAATCCTGCCTCGGGCATTGATGTGTGTGATGTCCTTAGGTTAGTTAGGTTTAAGTAGTTCTAAGTTCTAGGGGACTGATGACCCCAGATGTTAAGTCCCATAGTGCTCAGAGCCATTTCAACCAATTCTCGGGAGCTCAACTTATTTGTTTCCAACTCTCGTAGTTGTTTCTCTACGCCAGGGATGCTTATTACTATGTCATCCATACGAGAGTACGTTCGTTGGTCAAACGATCGTATGTTGTATGATTCTCCTACGTGAACAGCTTTAGTTTTGCTGTCTTCAACTGCAACATCAGACTGGTCAATGAGCAACTGCATGTAAGCCTTAGACACGCTTAGCGGTTTTACATATGAATATTCTCGGTTTCCCTGCCCGATCTTTTGCTATGGTATGACAGTGGCAGCTGTTGTATGTTTTACGCTTAAATCTTTTCACAGACGCCCAAAATTCTACTATCCTTCACCTACCGCCATTTGCGTGTTCTCTTTTGAACAGAGAGTGCAACAGCCTCTGCTTCCTCAGCATTTTCCGAATTTCGTTATTAAACCATGGTGGGTCTTTTCTAGCCTTAATCCACTTACTAGGCAGATAACTCTCCAGATCGCAGTTTACAATCTGCTTTAACTTCGCCGATCTTACTGTAACTTAGTGACCTCAATTTACTGTCTGAGTGAGATGCTAACAACTGCTTATCAGTTCTATCTGTCAGAAAAAATTTTCCCTTGCCTTCTTGACTGATTTATTAACTTTCGTAGCCATATTTGCTATAATGAAATCATGATCGCTAATCCCCGTTTCTATACTGATGTTGTCGATAAGTTCCGGCCTATTTGTAGCTACAAGGAAACTCTTTGAAATGGATCTACTCTTACTGACAGCGGCAATTACTGTCGAGTTTGAAACCGATTGTCACTGACGAGGCGTGACACATATCTGCAGTCACTGTCCGTTAGTATCTTATTACGACCACTTTTCTCACACTGTGTTACATTGCTGCGAGTGGTACACCATCCATTGCATATACGTTGGTCAGTCCGCGTTGATAAGCCAAAAACTCGGCCAACTTTAATGTTAAAAAATATATCGGCTCTACCACTTGTTTATAGTGTAAAACACTAAGATTGACGCATTTCGGAAGTCAAGCTTCCCTCGTCAGAATAATAAAAAGTAAAAGAACCTGTTAAAACTCGCTAAAATGGAACATGCACCAGGCACAATAAAATTGATAATAAAATTAAAACATTGTGGCTACTTCCCTTGTTGCAGCCGTGTCTTCCAAGGTGCATCTCCACATAGTCGTCAAAATATAAAAAACTCTAAAATGGTGTCGCCTATGGTGTTCAACATCTAACCACATGGCTCTCTCCTCTATCGTCGTAAACCACCCGTGCGTCTTCGTTGATACCACACATCACGTAGCCAAACACGACACTGAAACGAGAGTGAGCTCACGCGCAAGTAAACAAGGAAGTCACAGAGATGTCTATACAAACAGATAACGTATACATGTTCCAAGGACCTCATGAAATGATGGTATCCTGCCAATTGCTAAAAATGTAGTTACTAATAGAAACCAGTGAAATGTTTGAAAAAGTTATTTGTATCACCAGTTAGCTGTTCATTCAGTGTGTTCTGATTATCCACGCTATGTATCGTAATTTCCAGCTGTTCTAGTAGATCCAGCTTTTTGCCTTTGTCCTGTCTATGTAAAATAACGAGATCCTGATCTATTCCCAACATGGGGTGTCCCGTTTCCCAAATATACGTTTCTACAGCTGACTTTTCGAAATTATTAAGCCGGAAAGCATCGCTATGTTCTTTGTAACGTACTTTTAAGGACCTACCAGTTTGGCCTACATAGCTCGCCTTGCACGTGTTACACTGAATTTTATAGACCCCAGCTCTCTCATATTTATCGCTTTCCTGCTGTAAATTATTTCTTAGTTTAAACCACAGCGTATTATTGGTCTGAAAAGCGGTATCAACTTTAAAAGGTTTGAAAATGTTAGCCACTTTTTGCGAAATATCACCGAAGTATGGTAATGTGACTCTCGTAATATTATTTGCTCTATTCTTCCTTGTATTCGCGAGCTGTTTCTGTCGTATTAGTTTAATGTCAACGTTTTGGTGATATCCGTTAACTCTGGCTAGTTGTTTCACGATGTTCAGCTAAGTCATTCTGTCTTCTTCATTCATAGGGACTCTAAAGGCTCTATCTATCAAAGATCTAAAAGCAGAAAGTTTCTGGCCATTAGGATGGCAGGAATTATTTTGTATCAACACGGCTGCAACAAGGGAAGTGGCCACGATGTTTTAATTTTGTTATCAATTTTATCGTGCCTTGTGCATGTTCCATTTTAGCGAATTTTAACAGGTTCTTTTACTTTTTATTATTCTGACGAGGGAAGCTTGACTTCCGAAACGCGTCAATCTTAGTGTTTTACACTATAAACAAGTGGTTGAGCCGATATATTTTTTAACATTGACATTCACAACCACGACCTCTCATCCAGTATGGATAAAATCGAAATCGGCCAACTTCATTCACGGTGTGGTCAGGGGCATCCCCAAACACGACAACTACTTCTTCCATTCCGTCACGTCTCCACATGTTACTGCGCTAATCCATAAAAGCGACTGGAATGTGCACCACCACTTCACTACCATGACTAATAGTAGAGGGCGACATGACCGCCTGGTACCAGATCTTCGCCACCTATGATAACCGCAAGCTCATGTTAGAGCGAGTTTCTAATATTTTGCCCGATGAGTTACGTGATAGATATTTATAATCGTAACCTTTACCTACACTTGAGATAACGGGTCACGAGCATCGAAAATCTGACCTGGGTACGGTAGGATCCAAGTGTACACGCAATCACAGCGCCTTCTTGCTCTGTCTGAAAATAATTGTGTGGCGGTAGACACGGCGGCGCCGAGCTGTGAGCAGCGCGGGAAAACACTAGGCTCAAGGGTATAAGTGCAGGTAACGAAGCGGGCGTTCTTCTTTCTGCGAACGCCGTGACGTCAGGTCGGAAGCTGAAGACAGCGCATCCGGGTGTGTGTGTGGGTATATAGCCGCGGCGCGGGGCGCCACCTCACAGTCCCAGCCATGGCTGCCGTACCTGCAGTGCTCGCCGGCGCCGTTGCGTTGCTCGCTGCTTCCGCCAGTGCTTTCAACGCACAGGGGCTGGGGATGGCCTCTGAGTTCACCACCAGGCACGTATTCGCTGCGGCTCCTCATAATCGCGACCTTCGTGTGCCCTGCTGACCACTGTATTTAGCAAACTGACTTTCCAATATCACATTTGGTTGCTGTTCAGAAAATAATAATGAAATTAGGCATAGGTCCACCATTTTGCAAGTACACAATTATTGTTTTGCCTTGATAGCCAAGCAGGGTTCATCATAGTTGTGGCACCGTCAGTGGGCTTTACATTTTACATTGTGTGTATCCTGTGACTGCCAACTGAAATCAGCCTCAGGTCTAAATTAAGGGTCCATTCTCCTCTGTCAGCCTTCAAAATAAGTGATTTTACGACTATTTTGGAAAAACTAAGGAGGCAATCAACGTAAATCTTTTTGCACATTATTTATTGATTCTTGCACAACATCTGATTTTTTTAAAGTAATTCAGTAATCATTATGCCCTCCGTCCCAGGAGCTAAAGTTGCTCTGTCCAAAATGAGGTGTGCCCATGATCGAAGTGCTGTAGTCTGGAAATCTTATCTGTAATCAAAAAACAATTTCTTTAAAAAATGGCTCTGAGCACTATGGGACTTAACTGCTGTGGTCATCAGTCCCCTAGAACTTAGAACTACTTAAACCTAACTAATCTAAGGACATCACACACATCCATGCCCGAGGCAGGATTCGAACCTGCGACCGTAGCGGTCGCACGGTTTCAGACTGTAGCGCCTTGAACCGCTCGGCCACAATGGCCGTCACAATTTCTTTAATCCATAGAATATTGCGCACGCAGTAATAACACAGTTTCTTTGAAATCTGAAAAAAAATATCAAATTGCACAGGTTTGAGACAAAGATATAGTTTTGACTTTTTTTGGTCATGCTATTTCCAATAACTGATGAATAAATTAAAATTAAAATTAACCTACTACTCCCAGCGGACATGCCCGAGGAGTAATTCAGCCAAATTTCAGAAAGATATCTTTGTTAGTGCGCCCGTAATCCATTCCGTCAGCTTAAGATGAAGTGTGTTTCAAGTTGACGTAATGGATTGCGTGCACGCTAATATCGATATCTTTTTGAAATTTGGCTGAATTACTATTCGGACGTGTCCGCAAGGAGTAATTGTCTAATTTTTTATTTTAATTTATTCGTTAGTGGTTGCAAAAAGAGTGGCCAAAAACACACGACAAAACTACATCTTTGACAGGACACACTTCAGTTTGGACAGAGCAACTTTAACTGCTAGGATGGGGGGCTTAATGCTGGCAGAATTTATTTAAAGAAATCGGAAGATGTTGTCCAATAATCAATGAATAATGTTCAAAAAGATTTACGTTGCTTGCTTCATTCGTTTTCCCAAAAAACATCGTAAAATCTTTAACTTTATAGATTGACTGATGGGAATGGATCCTTAATACAGTGGTTTATATCTGCGTAAAAAACGTATTTTTTGTTTCTATGTAGTTGGAATGACGTTTCCTCCTGCTCATTTGTGAATCCTGCGTCTTGTTACAGTGCTGTCGCTTGGACACACAAAGGTAAATTGTGCAATGAAACGTATCTGCAACCCATAGTAACATAACAAGACGCAGGATTCACAAATGAGCTGTAGAAAACGTCACTTCATCTATACAAAAACAACAAAAACACTTTTGACACATATAAACCAGCCGAAGCTCAGGACAAGCCAAATACAGCAATGATGGCGTGGTGTATTAATGACCTGTTGCTGACTTCGGTTGGCAGCCACAGGACATAAACAATATACAATAAAAGAGAAAAGCCCACTGAGGAAGCCACAACTGTGGTGGAACATCTTTGGGTATTAAAGCAAAGCAATAATTGTGTACTAGTAGAAAGGTGGACCCGTGTTTAATTTCATTACGACCTTTCTGACGCTTCGTCAGCACGACTGACAGACATTGTTGGTGGTGAGCAAGTGTGTGAATCTCTGACAATGCCAGCGACTTGTGCTGGCCAAACGTCAGATAAATTATTAAACAAACATCGGAAGAGGATCACGAGACCAAAGCCAACAAGCAATACGTGAATAAGTAGCCACGAAAGCTTCGCCGAGAGAGGTGGTGCAGTGATTAGCTCACTGTACTCGCATTCGGGAAGACAACTGTTCAGATCCTCGTCCGATCAACCAGACTTAGGTTTTCCTTGATTTTCCTAAATTGGTTCGAGCCAAATCAGGGATGATCCTTTTGAAAATGGCACAGCCGACTTCCTTCCCACTCTTTTCCTAATCCGAGCTTGTGTTCGTCTCATTGACGACAGGACGTTAAACACTAATCTTCTTTCCTTCTTTTACAGAAACTTCAACAATTTTGCACTCCAATAGCGATTCTAGAAATTCGATTTTGGCTGCCAGATTCCATATTCCACAATCGTCGTTCGGCTCCATATAAACGTTCTACTGTATTAAAATAGTGGTTCTGACGTCAGGCTGCGGCTTGATTTTTTTAAGATGTTGATTTAAACACTGGACTGACGAGAAAGTGATTCATCTTCTATATTTGATTGTTGAGAGTTTTCCTATTGGGCGAGCAGGATAACTGACAATGACCGAAGTGGAAAGGGTATAAAATGCAGACTGTCAATAGCAAAGGAAAAGTTTCTAAAAAAATAAAATTGTTGACAGTGAATGTAAATTGAATATTATTAAGCATTTGCTGAAGGTATTTTTCGGGAGTGTGTAGCCTTGTATGGAACCGAAACATGGACGGTAAAGAGTTCAGACAAGAAGAAGGTAGAAACTTTTGAAATTTGGTGCCACAGAAGTAGCCGAAGATTAGATGATGAGTTACGGCATCGAAATGGAGGTAAAAGAAATTTATAGCACGATCGGACTAAAAGATGATTGATAACACTCATCCTGTGACGTTAAGGAATCGTCAGTATGGTGTGGGGTTAAAACTGAAGAGGGGAACCGAGGATCGAAAACATTAAGCAGGCTCAAAAGCATGTAGGTTGCAGTAGTAACGCAGAGAGACAAGACATGAACACGATACACTAGCATGGAGGGCTTCATGAAACCAGTATCCGGACTGAAGACCACAACAACAGATTGCAGTAACAGTATTCTGTCTTGAGCAAACGTAAATACTTCTTTAACACTCATACGTTTTTCGGTGAAGTTTCACCATCATCAGGGTTCATTGTAATTTCTGTGAATAACATGTAAAATGTTTGTATAATAATATGTACAGATGTGAGATTACGCTATTTATATTTGTAATATTACTAACAAACTACATATCTTAATATTAATAAAGACGTTTCTGTAGCTGTTTGTTATTTGCAGTAGAGGATGGTGTTGTACCTTGAGGATAGTGTATTTAGGAACACATGGAGTATCCTGGTCGGTGTTTTAATCTAGTGACCGATTTCATAATTACGTGGAAAGAATGGGCACTAGAGACCGCCAGAAGCAGTTTCCGTCATTTTATTCTGTTTCTGTTGTTGTGAGACACGGGGTTGTGTTTCGTGTAGCATTTGAAAATACTTAGAGTTCTACAAATTTAAGTGCTATATAATATATTGGAAGACATTATTAAGCCTTTAGTTACAGAATATTACGGCGAGTAAAATTATGTATATTTTTAAAACAAATTATATAACCTGTGGACCACACTTCGTCGGCCTTGCACCATCTTGTACCTTGAAATGGAAGGAGGTTTCCTACCACGAAACATGTGACATTTCTAAATGAACTGAGTTTCTTTAATGAGTTAACAATTTTACCGGCCTTACAAATGGACAATCCTATCATTTAAAAATAGAATAAAAATATTACAACTCTATTATTGGCCAGGAAAAGAGGCAAAAGTCAGAAAAGTATTTGGAGATACAACTCTCTTCCCTAAAGCTGATATTTCTTGCTCCAGTTTGTCATGGGCAACAAATCAGGATTTATCCATGGTATATTAAGTACACAGTATGTCCTAGGAGGCATGGTCATTATTCAGGGATATGATAGGAAAACGTATTCGAATTAAAAATCTAGTAAACAAGGGCTCAAAAATGCATACCTTAAGACCTATGAGCACTTCATCTTCAATACTGTGGGTCGGTATCTGGCCGAACGGTTCTAGGCACTTCAGTCCGGAACGCGCGACTGCTACGGCCGCAGGTTCGAATCCTGCCTCGGGCATGGATGTGTGTGATGTCCTTAGGTTAGTTAGGTTTAAGTAGTTCTAAGTTCAAGGAGACTGATGACCTCAGATGTTAAGTCCCATAGTGTTCACAGCCATCTGAAACATATTTTTTAAATACTGTGAAACACATCTCTTCTACTGAACAATATTATAAAAAGGAAATTTGCTATTCACCATATTATGGAGATGCTGAGTCGAAGATTGGCACAACAAAAAGACTGTTACAAATAAAGCTTTCAGCCAGTAAGGCATTCGTCACAAATAGATGACAGACACACACACACACACACAGACACTCTCACGCAAACGCAACTCACACACAGGGCTGCAGTCTCAGGCAACTGAAACGACTTTAGTCGTGTGTGTGAGTTGCGTTTGCGTGAGTGTGTGTGTCTGTGTGTATGTGTGTGTGCGTGTGTGTGCGTGCGTGTGTGTGTGGTCTATTTTTGACGAAGAATTTACTGGCCGAAAGCTTTATCTGTAACAGTCTTTTTGTTGTGCCTATCTGCGACTCAGCATCTCCGCTATATGGTGAGTAGCAACTTCCCTTTTCATAATATTGTTACATTCCATCCTGGATTTTCCATTGTTTGATCTTATACTGAGCAAGTGTTCATAGCTCTTAAGGTATGCATTTTAGAGACCACGTTTACTATACAATTTTATTCTTGCTTGGGACCGTACTACCTCCTCACAATATATAGAAAGGGAAGAGCTTGCAGTAGAAGAGATTTGTTTCACAGTATCGAAAATGAAAAAGTCCTCATAGCTCTTAAGGTTTGCATTTCAGAACCGAAGTTTGCTAGACTTCTTTGTTTCGAATGCTCGTTCCTGTCATATCGCTGAATATTGACCTTCCTTCCTGGGACGCCCTGTATGTTTAAATTATCAGACTCTAGGCCTAAAATGAAACCATTGCTATTTTCCCTGTTTTGTTGATGTTGGGCTATGTACGTACTACCATTATCTTACTTTTTGCTGACAATAGTGATTTGTTAATAATCTTTTAACTGTCATTTGCAAGGTTAATGTAATAGATTTTGAAACTACTGTAAGGGCATGTAACTTGTGATGGGCTTTGTAAATTGGTGAGCAACGAGAGGGAGTTTTGTATGTACATACAGTTTTTTTTTAATAAGGCGCCTCATGGTCTTGCTGACCATAGTATGTATGAGTGGCAGTCTTTTTTGTGTTGTTTCTATTACTAGCGTCTATTTTCATCCGTGGTTATTACTGTGGAAGAAGACTGCTCCATCCTGATATAAGCTCAGGAGAAAAAACAGTCACGCCCTTAGAAGAACATACTAGCCGCTTTGGAGAGCTGTATATGACGTTCAGTTGGCACCAGGCTGTCATGTAACGTCAAACACTGAAGTAAGTCAGGGCAGTGAGGTATATTCATGCCAGTCGGTTGTATGGAAGTAAGTGCAGTAAGATGGGTCGAAGTGGATGCGTGACAGAATGGCACAACGGAGCTGTTGTGTTGAGACGTGCCCATGAACACACAGTGATGGAAACTAGCCGATATGTCGGTGTATCAACGTGGGCTGCCTACCACGTCTACAGGGAGTGGTGTACTACTCGCAGTCATTTAGCTTGGCGTGTGAATAGTGACCATAAAAAGAGTCTCTTGTGTTTATTTCAACATTCTCGATTTTGCTCTTTCTTCTGTATCTGCATGATGAGTTTTCTGGAAACACTTCCATCTTCCAAGATGCCAGCAGCTGTGTTCGTAGGGCTGCACGTGCTCATTCCTGGGTTGTCTAACACTCAGGCTCCGTACCACACCTCGTCTGGCACGCCAGATCACCCGATCTTAATCCCATATAAAATGTCTAGAACAACTGGGAACGGTGGATGAAATGTAGCAATCAACATCTCCGCAGTTTGGTAGCTCTATGTGATCTGATCATCAATGAGCAGCTTCAGCTGAACATATATCGTACATGAAGAAACTTTTGGATTCTCCTCTTTGTCATAATGAGGCTGTTATCAAGTCTAGAGGCGGTGTTACAATGTATTAGCGTGATGTCTCCAGGGGTTGGGAAGATTTTTCGTGCACCTGAGCATATATTTTAATTCTGAATACACTCTATCACCTGACGTAAAAGACTGGTCGAACAGTGCCAAGTGTAGTGTGCTACACTGGTTGCCTGAAACGGTCTATCGTTGACAGTGGCTCTGGACTGTCCCTTTCTTGCCTTACATTAAATTAAGTATAGCTTAAGGCGCTGTCACACATGAGACTGAGTGCGCATTGAAAGTCAAGTAGTTGCTGACCTAGCACCCAAATTAGCAAAGGATGAAGGTGATTTCCAGGACAGTTCAGGGTCACCCAACAACAACAGTGTCACGAGGATCTGATCCCTACCGCCACCCCCCCCCCCCCATGTCACCTTCTCCACCTTCCCCCTTCAAGGTCAGCCCCTCCTCTCCTACCACCTCTCCCTCTCTATTCTCACATGCAGCATTGCCATATCTCTTCCAAGATAGCGGATTTAGCCAACAAGGGTTGCTTAAAACATTCAAGGTGGTAGAAATAGGTCAGTTAAAAATGGCTGAATCAACCTTTTATATCTTGTACTATGTTGAACATAATGTACTTGTAATACTTAAAAATGATGACCTTTTGTCTGCATCAACTTTCCACGAATGTGTCTCAGTTATTGAGTAGAGAAATCGATTCAAACATAGGTAATGCATCAGTATTTGTGTTGATGTTTCGTGTCTTTCTCTTATTAGTACAGTGCTGGGTCAGGTACACTTTGTGGAAGTTTAGCCAGTTGCCTCATGTCTCAAGCAGCTGTTAGTGAAAATCTCTCTATGTTACTAATGGTCATGTGTTCAAGTATTTTTGTTATATGAAAAGTGCTGTTTAGTCTGAATCAGTCTCCATTAGCAAAGGACTCTTCTTACTCTACTTTCTGTACTGAATATACATGTATTTACAGTACAGCAGTAGTTTAGTTGGAAGTAAAATTTTGCAGTCTATCTCACTGCATCTGGATTTTGTAGATATGAGCCTTGCACTCAGATGTGAGTCAGATGTGCCAAGAAGGCTGCACCTGCTGTCCTTCCCAGAGAAACTTCACAGGCAGCCCTCTACAAGGGAATGAAGTCAGCGTGCATCCTACATTCTGGCAGCATCACAGCATTAATGCCTCTGTTACAAAATATTTTGTCTCTGACCTCTTCTGCTGCACACACACACTGTCTTCTTTCCCCTTCCGACCAGGCCTTTGAAGCATGTAATATTTACTGCACTCTTTACAGTCTTAGTCTCTTGAAGAGAAACAAAACTCCAAGGTAAAGTGGCCAGTTTTGCTTTATGTCATTACAATATGACTCTTATCCTTATAATTAGGCATCAATGCATCACTGATTTTATGCTTCTCTATTCCTTCACCTCTTTTTACCACATATGGAATTGAAAATGATCTGTGATAAGTATTGTAATCTGTACTGGGGACCTAGAACTGTTCTAGAAACTGCCTTCATCCTCTACTCACGTTATGTGCTCGCCATTCTCCCATTGTGTTGGACTTTGGTGCCATATCAGACTGGACGAATAATAGTTTATACATGTCCGTGAATGTTGTCCACCTGTCGCCTCTGCTCACAAGCATTCCGGGTGAGCAACCATTCGTTATTGTATTCACTCTTGTGAGGATGTAATCAAAACATTTATGTAACAAATTATGCCTTCAAATTTACGTTAATTTGTATTTCGGGGCTGTTATTTTCTTCCATTGGTAAATTCTTTGATTTTGAACTTATCATTCATACTCTTCTGATTTGAATGATTCATTTTATCACTTACATGTTTCTATGTCGGGATACATATACTGCACAATCCACTGTACAGTGTGTGGTGAACGGTTCTCCCTGTCAGACATGGATCGTGGAAAAAGTACTGTCGGCACCCCTTCTTCAATCTAAATAATTTCCAGAAAAGTTAAAAAAAAGGTTATTCTGACCAAACTAATGGCCTGAAGTAAAAGAGAACAGCATTTTCCATGGTCCTTGTACAGTTTCACTAAGGGCAATGATTTCTGCGATATTGAGCGCATCGAATTTCTTACGTAAAGGTCTATATCTTCTACAGTTTTGTCCTGACTACAAAGATTTTATGGCTGCTGTAGACTCCTAGTGTTTATAACCAACGACTTCAATAAATTCCTATTTTCTTTGCGATATTTTTTTATTCCCAAAGCGCTATCACGCCTTCAAAGCTTGTAATAGGTACCATAGCTTGTAACAGCTACCTATCTTCTCGACTTTATATTTTTCTTATTGATCATTGATTGCACTTCATAAAGCAGGTAGTAAAATCTTCATTAGACATTATGCATAAATCTGGCGAGTACTCATCGACACCTCCGTAAATACCTCGCCTATTCAGAATTTGGTGGGCACTTGCTCTGCGATCGCCGAATGCCGCGTATAAAGTTTTACTAAGGCCTAAAAGATTATTCTTTTAATTATGACTTTGAAGGTTATTAGTTTCATTGTTTTGAATTTTCTTTTATTGGTTATTTGTGTTTGAATTAGTGTGGTTTTTTTAACTTTATTAGAGCGAAAGGTTTTAGGTTCTGGCGCCGGCTTTACATAGAGCGGCAGATTACAGTAACGTAAAGTTCTGTAGGTATTTTCGCTACGTTCATCTGTACTTATGTATTGTTTATGTAGAAGATTGTTATCGAATTGAAGTGCCATATGTAACCTGCTTTACCGTCTTGGTGATAGTGAATGATTAGTAAAATAATTTTCCCTAGTTTGTGGATACTAGGGTAGCTTCACCTCTACAGGCCTGTCACGTGTGGGAATTCGCACTGTTTTTACTGCACTCTTAAGAAAGTGGCTAACAAAGTGACGCTTTGCCTGTGTGTTGGCAGCCTGCTGTTCGATGACCTAGTGCAGCCGCTGTGCACAGAATCCACGACCAATGACGCGTGCTACGGCTGCTTCGCGTGCTACGCCAGGATGAGGCAGGTAGTGTATACAGGTTGACAGATACGGAAAATGTGACAGCTTTCTAACAAAACAAAAAAAAAACAACATTCTGCCTTCTAAGAGATAATATTACAAACTATAAATAGTATTCTCTCCTTAGTGTGTTAACGAACATTTATTTACTTAGTTTTTATTTATTTGTGATCATACGCAAATGTTGCTCTTCTAGTGGTTGTGGAAAAGTGTGTTTTCTTCGACAGAAAAAAGAGAGGTATAATAGTATATTTTATTTCTAGAATATGCTATATAAATTATTAAATTGTTGCGTGATATATCACAAACGTTTATATGAAATAAATTTAATCTACATGTAATATCTAATTATTCATTGCACTTTCTACTTCTTATGCGTCCTGGTATCGGCAGACTCAAATGAATATGCCCAGGGCAAGAATGGATGAATTGGTCCAGTTAGCTGCCTTGTGTGTCACTGGTTCCCTGTTGCGCAAATGTTCCTAAACTACATTATCTACTAATATGTCATATCTAATAACCTAACAATCACCATGAAATTTGTCTCATATCATCTTGTTTTCTCAATCTGATGTATAAATATGGCACTGAAACGGTGCATCACTTTTGTATCCTGACAGTTAAGACAAAAAATTTCGTGTTAATGAACTCCATGGGTGGAGAACAGTCCATCTGTTACAGCAGCTGTCTCCATGACAGTTGGGCGTCAACATAAAAAGATGTATCAACAGAAAAGTTCTTCTTCCAGTTCCCCTGAGGTCCCCACAGATTAAAATTGCGGACGAAGCGTACCTTCCGGCATTGGTTTCATTCTGCTATAGGACGACACCGACCTTCTAATAGGCGAACATTCAACCAGCAGACTCATGTTACATACATTGATCTAGCAGAAAAACCATTTCTACTGACTCTTATTAAGCTTCCTTCCAGCTACTCCGTTCAGTGCTCGCGACATCCTTTGCTGAAGCTGAATCAAACTTCTTCTTGCTCGTCTTCCCTTTCACGGAAATTTGAGGCCATATGAATTTTTTTGAAATTTGTGGTAAGTTCCTATGGAATAAAACTGCTGAGGTCATCGGTCCCTAGGCGTACACATTACTTAATCTAATTTAAACTATCTTACGCCAAGAACAACTCACACACCGATGCCCGAGGGAGGACTCGAACCTCCTACGGGGGGAGCCGCGGCTACCCCGCGCGGTCGAGGCCATATGACCCACTCCGGTTTCAAATATATGTTTCATAAATTTATCATTTTGTTTCGCTTTCTTTTACTTGAGGCGAAATAGACAAATCATATTTCCTTACAAATAAGATAAATAGTTATGTTTTCCCATGTTTCTCGGAGAAGAACTACAGCTGTATTTTAATTACTTTTTAATTACAGGTACCAGATGCATACGATGAACTCAAAAAGTGCGCCAGGGCTACTTGAATGGCACATCCTATGCAGAATGTCAGGCAGTGGTGAGTCAATAAATTATTTTCATAATGATAACAATATATAAAGTTCACCGACTCTAGCCGGTCGAAGTGGCCGTGCGGTTAAGGGCGCTGCAGTCTGGAACCGCAAGGCCGCTACGGTCGCAGGTTCGAATCCTGCCTCGGGCATGGATGTTTGTGATGTCCTTAGGTTAGTTAGGTTTAACTAGTTCTAAGTTCTAGGGGACTAATGACCTCAGCAGTTGAGTCCCATAGTGCTCAGAGCCATTTTCACCGACTCTCAACTGCCCTTTAAGGTAATGTTTACGCACAACATGCCCGTAATGAGGCAGTTCCGAATCTCTGTTTAGCCCGTGCATCTTCTATAGCTCTGTAGCTCTATATAACTGTCACGTCGATAGTCAACTTAGCTTCAGTATACTTGAATTATTCACGAACAGTAGTGTTTGGTTTATTCTTGCGAGAGTCTTGTACGTAGTTTCTCGCAGTAAAAGGAGAAATTAAACCCAAACGTCTCTTTCACGCTTCAGAAGTCCCAATTTGTAAACGAGTGGCAAGAAAACGGTCGTTTTTTAATCACTCCACAAATATTAATTTGCCTTGGACATTATAATTAGGTGCCGATCTAGGTGAGTTGAAACACGACGTGAGAGACCAACGCGCTTTTACATTACCTTACCTTGATGCTCTGTGAGAATGTGAAAGTGACTTCTGCATCCCATTTTTTCTTTCATTTTCAGATCGGAGATTCTACAGGCAGTCGAAGCGGACAGTCGAATGTATTCTGCGATTTTGAAAAGTGCGTTAGGAAGCGGAACATGTTGCATCTAGTAAGTGCGACGAACAATAATTTATGTACATGTACGCCTTGTTTGAGAAATTATGAAAATTTCTGAAACAACTTTCTTTATCTTTCGTTATTTGCTTGCTTTTTTATGGGTCGATGAATGTGCCAGACAGAGTGACAATTCCAAATCTGAAGCGGAGAAGTACGTACAAACAACATCCTGCGTTCTTGAAGAAATGCATCGGCGCAAATTTGTAAGTGCTTAGCTAACTAAAAAACAAAAAAAAGCGTGATGCCTATCGAAAAGCAAACGATGTACAGAAAATGCTGAATGGATTAGAAGAGCTATGCACCGTTTCTCACGTAAACTATTATTTACGGATCTATTGATAATTTTCTGGATCTCACAAACAACAATTTGGGAAAATGTAATACTAACTCACTCGTTCGGAAAATGATATGTAGGTATAGATGGTTCGGTAGTATTCAAACCTGTCATGACCTGCCATTTTTGAAATTTAGATAGTATTGTATTGTATTGAAGTGGGGACCTAGAAACGACGGAGAGGCTTGGTCCCCGCCGTAAGCCTCAGTGGTACACAACCTCACAACAGGCTACAGAGGTCCACTCACCCCACCACCGCCCCACACTGAACCCAGGGTTATTGTGCGGTTCGGCCCCTAGTGGACCCCCCCAGGAACGTCTCACACCAGACGAGTGTAACCCCAATGTTTGCGTGGTAGAGTAATTATGGTGTACGCGTACGTGGAGACAGTGTTCACGCAGCAGTCGCCGACATAGTGTAACTGAGGCGGAATGAGGGGAACCAGCCCGCATTCGCCGACGCAGATGGAAAACCGCACCTTAAAAATCATCCACAGACTGGCCGGCACATCGGACCCCGACACTAATCCGCTGGGCGGATTCGTGCCGGGGAGAGGCACGCCTTCCCGCCAGGAAAGCAGTGTGTTAGACTGCACGGATAACCGGGCGGGCCTGGAATTTAGGTTACTATGTTATTCTTAAAGTCTATGCGTAATTCGTCTATCTTAATGCATCTTGCACACCAGGTGGAATAGTTTTGCATAGTTTGTTCTTCCAAGGCGGTGAGACTCTTCAACACATGGCGAAACCTAGTCCAGACGTTGTGAGGTTGGGCGGCCACCGCTCATGTACAGTTGTCGGACGTCGTAGGTTGGGCAGACTGGTAAAACAGGACAGGCGACGAACTGTGGCAGACCTAACATTATACTTTAGTACCGGGTAGAGTACAAGTGTATCTGAACACACAGTGAACCAAACACTCCTAACAATGGGCCTCCGCAGTCGATGATCCATTTATATGCATTGTTAACACCATGTCATCGGCAACTGTGCTTGAAATGGCCACGTGACTACCGGCACTGGACGTTGGCGCAGTGGCAGAGCGTTGCATGGTCTGATGAATCCCTATACCTCCTTCATTATGCCGACGAGAGGGCGAAAATCCGTCGTCTTCCAGGGGAACAGCTCCTCGACAAGTGTACTGCAGGATGGAGACAATCTGGCAGTGGCTCCATTATGCTTTGGGGAACATTCGCGTGGGTATCCATGGGCCGAGTGGAGGTCGTGAAAGGCACCATGACACCCAAGCAGTATCGTACACTGGTTGCAAAAATGGTTCAAATGGCTCTGAGCACTATGGGACTTAACTTCTAAGGTCCTAAGTCCTCTAGAACTTAGAACTACTTAAACCTACCTAACCTAAGGACATCACACACATCCACGCTCGAGACAGGATTCGAACCTGAGACCCTAGCGGTCGCGCGGTTCCAGACTGTAGCGTCTAGAATCGCTCGGACACCCCGGCCGGCCACTGGTTGCAGATGACGTACATCCCTTCATGACGATCGTGTTTCCCAACAGCAGTGGTATTTTTCAACAAGATTTCACAAGGCCATAAGTATGATCAAGTGGTTCTAGTAACACAGTAGCGAGTTCCAATTGATGTGCTGGCCCTCCAACTCGCCAGTTCTGAACCCGATCGAACACATCTGGGATGTGGTTGAACGTAGCGTCAGGGCTCATCGCCCATTCCCCAGAATTTACAGGAATCGGGTTACTTGTATGTAGATGTGGTACCAACTCCCTCCAGCGACCTACCAAGGCGTCATGTCATTGCTTCCGTGCCACGACGCGTCAACGCTGTTATCCGTGCCAAGGATGGACATACCGGCTATTACGTAGGTGGTCGTAATGTTCTGGCTGATCACTGTACGTAGACGGCACAATCTCAATTCGGAACCATACAGAGGGGTGTAGACAGTCTAACTCTGTGAATGGAAAAGGCTAGGGGAGAGGGTTGGGGGAGGCTGATGCTGTATGTAGACTGATGTAGACCGTACGGTAACTTGCGGAGTTCAGACGTGCTTGTAACATGGGTTGTCTGCTCACAGCTGTCAGGACCTCGATACCCAGGCGGCTTCTCGAGTCCGAAGGCGTACGCGCTGTACGTGACGGTGGCCGGCGAACTGCGTGTGATGTCGATGTACGTGGGCGCCAACGATCAGTTAAAGGCTTAACCATATTCTGTGTATATTTCATTTCTATCATCGAAATCGTAACCTTTGCTTTCAGAACAATTAATGGCAGCTCCAGATATTTATGGTCGTTTAAATCTGCATGCTGGACTGGGGCTCAAAACTGAAACCTTGTGTTTCGCAGGTGTCGCACTTACCTACTTACAAGGGAACCTCCCCATCGCACCCCCCTCAGATTTAGTTATAAGTTGGCACAGGGGATAGGCCTTGAAAAACTGAACACAAATCAATCCCTATACCTCCTTCATTATGACGACGAGAGGGCGAAAATCCGTCGTCTTCCAGGGGAACAGCTCCTCGACAAGTGTACTGCAGGACGGAGACAATCTGGCAGGAAGAAGTTGTGTGGAACTATGAAAAAAAATAAGCAAAATATGCAAACTGAGTAGTCCATGCGCAAGATATGCAACATCAAGGACAGAGAAATCTCGGCAGCGCCGTGGTCTCGTGGTTAGCGTGAGCAATTGCGGCACGAGAGGTCCGTGGTTTTAGGATTCCTTCGAGTAAAAATTTAATCTTTTATTTTCAGCCAATTATTATCTGTCCGTCCGATGCGATCACTTTTTTGGGAGTGATTATCACATCCACAAGAAAACCTAAATCGGGCAAGGTGGAAGAATCTTTTTACCCATTCGCCAAGTGTACAAGTTATGTGGGTCGACAACATATAGCTGCCATGTGACGCACATGCCGTCATCAGCGTCGTATAGAATATATCAGACGTGTTTTCCTGTGGAGGAATCGGTTGACCTATGACCTTGCGATCAAATGTTTTTGGTTCCCATTGGAGAGGCACTTCCTTTCGTCTACTAATCGCACGGTTTTGCGGTGCGATCTCATAACACAGACACTAAACTTATTACAGTGAACAGAGACGTCAATGAACGAACGGACAGATCATAACTTTGCGAAAATAAATAAAGTAAAATTTTCACTTGAGGAAATACTTGAACCAAGGACCTCTCGGTCCGGAACTGCTCACGCTAACCACGGGACCAGGGCGCTGCTGAACACCTATTGTGTTGCATATCTTGCCCAGGACTACTCAGTTTGTATATTTTGCTTAATTTTTTCATAGTTCAACACAACTTCTTCCTGTTTTCTCGATTGATCTGTGTTCAGTTTTTCAAGGTCTATCCACTGTGCCAACTTATAACTAAATCTGAGGGGGGTGCGATGGGGAGGTTCCCTTGTTAGTTAAGCTCCATTAATTGCAGGAGTAGTATTTGTCATAGCAGACTGGAGAAAGAGAATATTAATATAGTATTACTTAATTGCAGAAGCGACAGTGGAAAGATCCCAGAACTCTACCCGGATCAGAGCAAGAAAGAGATTGATTGTTCATTGCTTACACGAGAGCTACCATAGCAATAATCAACCACAGAAAGTGTTGGTCGCGCCTTCTGTTTTGTTCCCCGTTTACATATCGCTCTGTGGACGACAATTACGGCGGCTAACATAACTGTTGGGTTTCCTTTTCGCCATGTGCTTTGTTATTTGGTGCTTATAATACCCAAAAATGGATCAAATGGCTCTGAGCACTATGGGACTTAACATCTGAGGTCATCAGTCCCCTAGACTTAGAACTACTTAAACCTAACTAACCTAAGGGCATCACACACATCCATGCCCGAGGCAGGATTCGAACCTACGACCGTCGCAGCAGCGCGGTTCCAGACTGAAACGCCTGAACCTCTCGGCCACAACGGCTGGCTATAATACCCAAAAGCATGTCTGCAGCCACCACTGATAGTAAGTAGTAAAGTTAGAAGACTATTACCAGCTTGCAAGACGGCCTGAGTCCTGCATTTTAACGAGAAACGTATGAAGAAATTCAGAACTGAATGGTACAACTGTTGTCTCTGTAAAAGTTATTTACGGTTTTGTCTGAACCAGGAGTAGTAGTATGTAATAAACATCTTCACTATTGACATCTTGGGTTGTCGGGTGTTCTGCCGGATATCAGCGTCATACTTGCACGATATTTCGGTCACGTAGCTCGTAACCTTCATCAGGTGCGACCTGAGACTGCTCCTTGAGTGGACCTGGTCCAGTATTTATGCCTATGGCCTTCCCTCTGCACCAACGGCTGCAGGCGCTTCCTCTGTGGTCCGCGCCCAACGGAGCAGCAACGCTCCAGCAGGTCGCAAGGAATGGGCGCAGACCACAGAGGAAGCGCCTGCAGCCGTTGGTGGAGGGGGAAGGCCATAGGCATAAATACTGGACCAGGTCCACTCAAGGAGCAGTCTCAGGTCGCACCTGATGAAGGTTACGAGCTACGTGACCGAAATATCGTGCAAGTACGACGCTGATATCCGGCAGAACACCCGACAACCCAAGATGTCATTAGATCGCCGGGAAAGCCTGAAGAGTTACATCTTCACTATTAATTCTAAAGTAGATAAATACAGTAGAGCACAACTAATTCGTTAATGTGCTTCGTGTGTGTATAATGCGCGTATGTAGATGTGTCTTACTGCAGCTCAATGTAAATGTACGTGGAAAAAAGAATTACTTGTAGCAAAGACTAGTGCAAAAGACTATCGTAAAAATTATCAGTATGTTATCATATTTTTCTGTGTCAATGGGCATTAAGAGTTTAAACTAATTTGTTCGACATTAGAGTGGGAGAACGCATTTATGACCCATTGAACAAGCTAACAGTTAACCACCTTTCGTAAATAACTCGACGGAATGCTGACCGATAACGCAGAAAACCACCGATATCTCAACAGGTAACCCTCCCTTTCATTTTAAGGCGTTTTAAAATTCGTGCCTTGAAAATGACTGGGGTTTATGTGTCGAAATATTGGAGTTTATGACGAATGTATCCGGCTGCATTCTCTCGAGTAATTAAAGAAAAGCTTAATGTCTCCTTGAGCAATGTGTTGAACATTGTAGTCTGAATACATCATAGGATAAGTATTCCTAATCAATAATTTTCCTAATCAATAATTTATATGCTGACGAAAACATTTTCAAACCATGGGCCTTTAAAACCAAGAAAGATCATTACTCTACTTTGTTTCGAAGTCTACGTCGTAACACCACCTACCATTCGAGCCCATGTCCGAACCATGCTACTGTAAATTTTGGATGATCGGTTCAAGGCTTCACCTCCCTCTCACAGTCTTATTTCGGAAACTTTTCAGCGTGCCCACACTGAAGGGGCACAAGCGTTTCAGTGTCTGTTATCTTAATTGTTTTTTTTTTCCACATAGCTTGTAACCTGTGCACAAATTAATTCTATTGGATTATATTGACAGTGATTTGTGGATAAACGCAAAACTCTGTGACCACATTCACATGCAAGAAAGTCAAGTTTGTACATTCTGTTGCGTGAGTTTTACAAATTAATGAGCTGCAGGAGTTCAGCACTAGTCTGGCTTATATTGTATGGAGTATTTTTATTTTTCAGCCAGAGCACAATGTCCCCTTGCCTGGTGCTCGTACTTGGTCATTTCTCTGTACCATAACTGGCTTGGTAGTTACAACGACCTACTTCGAAGCAAGGTATGGCAAGAATTGCTCAGTGAACCACTTCTTGAAAGTGACAGCATTCATATTTGAATGGTAGTCACTATGGTTTTTATTACACCTAAATACGAGTTTACTCTCAGGAACCAAATCAGAAGAAGAGCTAGCATGCAGAATAACTAGGCGAGAACCATTCCCTATGTGTACTTTAAAATCGACAGTACCATAACTCAATTTCCATCTGGTCTTCATAGACCCATGTTTCATCAAGATAACATTGTAGAACTACCACGTCATCTTGTGTAGTGCATCTTTATAAGGGATATGATTCGTGCAGCTTCTATGTCACTTCATTCAAATAAAAACTATTTTCTTAACGTATTTGAAACCAATGTCTTTCAAAATTCTTTGCATTGACGAAGTGCTACCTTTGAGGCCAGTTTGCTCAGGCATAATTGTAACAAGTTTTCGTGATGTTAGGTATTTCCTCCTTGTATACATTTCAGACACAGAAAGCTTTAAAAAAATCGTTGTCAAAACCAACTATTTGTGTTACAGGCTTCTGGCGATTTCGATGCTGTCTGGCGACACTCTAGGTAGAGTTCTTTTCCCGATAGGTGCTTCTGCAGTTCCTTCTTGAGTCTTCAGAATGTCAAAAATAGATGTACCGGTCTCAGGTTCACATTTCAAACAGTTATAAACGCGGGACATAGACCTCCTCGACTGCTTGTGAAGCATCTACATCTGCATCTACATGACTACTAAGCAATTCACAGATAACTGCCTGGGAGAGCGTTTATAGGACCACCTTTCAAACTATTTTTCTATTGTTCCACTCTCGAATGTTGTACGGGAAACACGTACACTTTAATCTTTCCGTGTGAGCTCTAATTTCTCTTATTTTATTATTGTGAGCATTCCTTCTATGTAGGTAAAGTATTTTCACACTCTGAAGAGAAAGTTGGAGATTGCAATGTCATGAGAAGATCCTGCCACAATGAAAGACGCCTTTGTTTTGATGACAGCCACACCAGTTAGTGTATCATATTCGCAGTAGTCTCTCCCCTATTCCACGATAGTACAAAACGAGCTGCCCTTCTTTTAACTTTTTCGATCAATCCTACCTGCCGTGGATCGCACACCGGATAGCAATACTCCAGAAAAGGGCGGAAAAGCGTGGTGTAAGTGGTCTCTTTAATAGAGCTGTTGCATTTTCTAAGTGTTCTACCAATAAATCGGAGTCTTTGCTTTGATTTCCAAACCACGTTATCCATGTGATAGTTGCAATTTAAGTTATTAGTAATTGTAATCCCTAAGTATTTAGTTGAATTTACAGCCTTTAGATTTGTGTTTTATCTCGTAAACCGGAATTTTGTTGATTTCTTTTAGTACTCATGGGGATAACTTCAGACTTTTCATTATTTAGACTCAACTGCCACTTTTCTCACCACACAGCCGTCTTGTCTAAGTCTTTTTGTAATTTATTTCAATTATCTGATGACTTAAAAAGACGGTAAGTCACAACGTCATCTGCAAACAGTCTAAGAGGCTGCTTAGATTATCTCCTAGATCGTTTATTAGATCAGGAACAGAGGAGAGCATATAACACTTACTTGCAAAAGCCAGATATCACTTCTGTTTTACGCTATCATTTTCTGTCGATTACTATATACTGTGATCTTTCTGACAGGAAATCACCAATCCAGCCTCTCAGCTAAGACTCCATAGGCAAACTTGTGAGGAACTTCACGTTTATTGCTGTCACCTCACATATTCATTTGGAAATCATACTAAAACATTTACAGATACACGTTCACAACTATTCTACTACACCTGTGGTGTCACCGCCAGACACCACACTTGCTAGGTGGTAGCCTTTAAATCGGCCGCGGTCCATTAGTATACGTCGGACCCGCGTGTCGCCACTGTCAGTGATTGCAGACCGAGATTGTAATTAATGTATCAACAAGAGCGATGTTCTCCAATTATGGATTAAAGTTAAGTATTCCAAGAGCTTCATACTTTATTTATTAGACTCAACTCCTTTAATTGTTCCAGACCTCACGCCAGTCTGCGTGAGCTTAAACGTGTGCATTTCGGCCTCCTCTAGCAACATGATGTTGGCTCTTCTGCCAACACATCAACACCAAAGTAACATCGACGTCTCAGTGAATAATTCGGTCGCTCTGTGAATGAAACTGCATTGTCGCTAAATACGGCAACAGCGCAGCACGATGGAGAGAGTCTCCCAGTCTACTTTGTAACTTGTGGCTATCCGCTCAAAAAGGGGAAAAGTCTTATTGGCTGCTAGCAGTTAATTTCGGGGGATGCGCAGAACGGCTGAAAATAGGACCACTGTCCTACATGACACGAACTATAGTAGGGGTACAACGTACCCTTCGCCATGCACCATATGGTGGCTTGCAGAGTATGTACGTAGAGGTAGACAATCATACAATCATGCTGATACACTCAGTCATCGTCTCTGAACTGTTCCTTTTCTGTATTCTTTTCTGCAATCACGAAGCAAACGCCGAGGATTGGTGTCAAAAAGGTGTTGTGATGTTGCACGACAATGCCCGTCCGCATACTGCTACCCACACTGCTGAAACAGTCCAGAAACTCAAATTTGAAGTACTTGATCATCCTCCATAGAGTCCCGATCTTGCCCCTTCTGACTATCACTTGTTTTGTCCACTCATACAGGCATTAAGGGTCCGTCGATTTGCCTCTGACGAAGCAGTGAAAGAAGCCGTGCATCCCTAGCTCGCAGCTCAACCGAGAACTTTCTTTGATGAGGGCATCAGGAAGCTTGTACAACGTTGGACTAAGTGCGTTGAAACCCAAGGAGACTACGTCGAAAAATGATGTTCTTGTAAGTTTCCTAATTTGATTACAATAAATTTTTATAACTACTTTGCGGATAATAATTGACTTACCCTCGTAAAATAACAAGTTCACTGTTACCAGTCACTGTTCATTCATATTCACAATCCCTTTTCGAAGGTTTAAACCTCCATCAACTGGTAGATTTACATGTGTTAGTGTGACACATGTGTGGGTTGTGTTATGATTTTGGGGTAACTTGTGGCACTGTCTGCTTTGGGCAAAGGTTCCTTCCTCTGTGATAACACATCACATGTAAATTGTCATATTTTGTAAACAAACATGGTTTCTGGAAACTAATAGGTGGTTATTTACGCCTAGCAGTTTCCAGACACCATCTTTGATTACAAAATATGTCAGTTTACACATGATGTGTTACCACAGAGAAAGGAACATGTAATCACTGGAGACAGTGCCACAAGCTACCCCAAAATCGTAACACAGCACACAGATATATCATACTAACACATGTAAATCCACCTGACAATGGAGATTTAAATCTTTGAAACACCTCGTGGATATAAATAAACAGCGACTGTTAACAGTAAACGTGTTGTTTCATTCAATAACAAGAAACTGATTTGCCCAACACTGTTAGATTTAAGCATTTTTTTTGATTCTGTCACATGTGACATATATGATAAAAAAGCTAGAACATTACGTATTGTAGATAAGCCATTACACTATTTCAGTCATACTTGAGCAACAAGATAAATTAGTAAAGGTAAACAACTAAATGTCAACACCCATGAAAATAAAGATAGGAGTTCCACAAGGGTTAGTGATTCGGCCTTTCCTGTTCATTGTGTATATCAGCGACTTGCCAATATACATGCCATGTGACAAAGTCATGGATGCTGATGACATGACACTAATTATGGATGAAGAAAATCTGAAAGATGTCTTAGAATACCACAAAGTGGTAACTGAAATGAGCAGTGACTGACACAGGGCCAGTCTTTTAGCTATAAATACAATAAAAGCTCAAGAAATTTGCTTCATCCTAAATACATCCAACTAAGATAGAAAAATTACTGGGGTTGCATTTAGATCAAGAAGGTACATAGGATAAGCTCACAAATTATCTATGTTGCAAACTTGCTCGTACTCTGTTCCTACAGCACAAGCTGAGACATATTATTAGCAAAAGTTTATTAATTCCTGCATACATTGCTTTCTTCAAACACAACTGCAGTATGGATTAATACTTTGGGGTAACTCAGTGGGTTCCAGTACCATCTTCAAGTGCCAGAAGAAAGCAGTTAGATGTATATTAGGCCTAGCACCAACACAAGGCTGTAAAAACCCTGTTTAAAGAACTCAAGATAACGACACTGATTAGTATGTATATCCACAACTGTTTAATACAAACTAAAGAAAACGCAAGCAATTTTAAGTTAATATCCCAAGTCCATCACCATAATACTTGAAGTAATAGTTACCTAGGTCTTCCATACTCGAGACTGACATTAACACATCAGAACCATAAGTACCTATATTTGAAATTCTGCAACGATCTCTCAAAGACAGTGAGCGATCTACCCATGAACAGTTTTAAGTATACGATAGAAGTTTGGTTCAAATGTATGCCATACTACTCAATTTATGTGTTTCTAAACAGTGACACACAGGAGGCACAAAATAAGCTGTCAGTAACTACATTATCAAGTATGCCTATATGTGTGTGTGACAGTAATGTATAAGTGTTTACACATTTTTCTACATAGTACATAAATTAAAACATAATTGCATAATGATACAATCATATATGTGATCAATATAATGTATTATTCCTAGTTATTACTACTATATTAACAATGTATAGTATCACCATCATTTTAGCATATATATCTACTTGTACTGCACATGCATATTTATGTAACTATATTTTATTGTTTTATGTATTAAACACACCAATGAAACTATTTGTATGGAAAATATATCGAAAGGCAAATAAAGATTCTATTCTATTCGTCATCAGCATTCGACTTGGACAGAATTATAAACACCGAACTCACATTCGGGAGGACGACGGTTTAATCCCGCGTTCGGCCATCCTGATTTAGGTTTTCTGTGATTTCCCTAAATCACTCCAGGCAAATGGCGGGATGGTTCCTTTGAAAGGGCATGGCCGAATTCCTTCCCCGTCCTTCCCTAATCCGATGAGACCGATGACCATGTAGTTTGGTCCTTTCCCCCAAGAACAACAACAACAACAGCTTTAGAAGGGTTGAAATGTGCCCGATGGATTTGTTACTCAGGTGACATCCAGTGATTAATCCACACCGACCCATTCTGTTGATACTGCTTAGCTACTGACAATGCGTACTTCCCGCTTTCATTTATACTGGTACATCTGCTTCTCATAACATCTAACTGTCATTTCAGCCTTACATAGATTCAAATTCGTTTTCATTAGAAAATCCAAGAGTTATCGTGGTAAACGGAATAATTCTGGTGCATCTCATTTAGTTCTGCACACTTGTATTTACACAGTGGACACAAAATGCTATCTTCACGTACCTTTTGGTGACAGTGACTGCTGAAATTGTCATGTCTAGAAGTACTAGAATTACAAATGTTACACGCAAATTTCAAAGCCCCATTACTCAGATGTTTAGTATTAATATGTCTTTGCAAGTTACTGTTGATACTGAATGTTGCGCAACAACCCACGCAAGTATATTCAGCCATGTTTCGAGGATCTGAGAATGGTACTGCAAGCTTTGAATACAGTGCAGACGCTGCAGCGATTCAGTGGACGTTTACATCCGAAGCACAATGACAGGTACCAAGAACCTAAAATAGCAGTAACGTAAACTCCAATAAACAACACTCAGCAAGAATTAAGGCGCAGAGCATTACAGCGGCACAAAATCACAAACTTGAAGCACTCGGCTTCACGCATTGTTGTGGCTGTACGGCAAGACAAGGTGTTTCTTAGGTTTTTGCTTGGTTTCCCACCATCCTGTCTACTGATGAGACCGCGGCCAAGTACAGTATTTCGTTGGCCCCATCTAGCCTGGCATGACGTCACTAGGTAGCCAACAGCAACCCCACATGTAACAGCACGCTTGACAACACACTTGTGCAAGCGTGCTTGCCTAAGCATGCTTGATAGTGATTGAGATATATTTGCACAAGCATCAGTACTGTACAACCTTCTTGATGCTTGATCGAATTTCGAATATGCATGCTTGTGCAAGCGTTCAAGCGTGTGTATGCTTGAGCATGTGTACCAAGAATAGGGAGGCTTGTGCAAGCGTTTGCCGGTGATCTGCTTTGATTTAATCTTTATTTGGTCCTGTTAAATAACGTTCTGTACAAATGTTGTACTGTATTGTAGGTCAGGTCACAGAATACAATATCACTCGTACATGGAGAAAGAAGAAAATCAACAGTTCTGTGAAGTAGTTTCTGTAGTGTGTCTATCACGAATAGTTAATACAGGAATGATGTTTTCGTTTCTTTAACCACTCTAGTCCACAAATATCGTTTTCTCCCCTTTCTTTTAACACGAGCAAAAAGGTTGCCAAAGCCAGCTCATCGTCGACTTAGCTCGGCATTTTCTTGTGAATAAACTAATGTTTATATAAGCATGCTTGAACCACATGTAAGAGCCAGAAATCTGTGTATGCTTGCTCAAGCACGCTTGAGCAAGCAAGCTTGTCAAGCATGCAGTTACATGTGTGGTCAACGTATGTTACTGCAAAGAGAAACGTTAACTCGACAGAGTGCTCTGCACTCGACAAAGCAGTTTTCTGATTGTTTCATAATCTTTTTAGATTAATTATCAAGTGAAACAGCAAAACGACGCGCAATAACATTGAACACAAAACCAACTACATGGTTCATAGTTTATTTTCCAGATTGGCATATCGTTATAAACAGGCTGACAGGTGTGTGGTAATGTCAATAAAGGTAGTACTTGTTCTAAACAAAAATGTGGAAACAGCCAAATTCGTTTAGCAGGCTTTCGCGACCATCTGCCAATTCAGGTGATTTAACATATCTGTGGCACTCTTCTATGGGTCAAACTAACTCGTGACCAATCGCATTGTCTTTTTCATAGATGTTCAATATCCGCAGTTAGTCCTGCTTGTTATGGGTCTCGCACAACTGAGCAGTATTCTAAAATTGGACCTGCAAGTGATTTGTCAGCAATCTCCTTTGTAGACCAACAGCACTTTCCCACTATCCTACAAATTAATCTTTTATTGACGCTATTGTGGAGGACGTGCAACATATTTGCATCATTAATTAATAATGGCACGCATTAGTCTAGAAGGCGAAGCCACATTTAACTTAACACCTCAAACAATTTTGTCAGAGGGACAGGAAGTCGCTCCTGGCATAGATGGCGCGTTGATATACAGGGAGTCCAGTGAATGAGTCACTGTTTCAAAAATAAATATGTCAAAAAATAATATCGATGGACGACTGCAACGAAAGGTACGTTTATTGTGAAATTTATAGAAAATTTTCGAAATAGTTCAAAAAGCTGCTAACAGATGACACTGTTCGCTATGCAGCTCGAACAGTATCAACGTGAATAATTTAAGTCTTCCTCTGCAAATAGTATTTGCAGTCACATCACAGCGTTTGAAGGATATGGGGAAAGACAACGGTAACACTCAAATTTGAATTTTTCAAACAAAGTACAGTAAAGCAATGATAACCCCGATGTACACAAGTTGATGCAACGACTTTGTCTAATTGATGACAGATAACAGCACAATGTTGTTTCGTTTCTATGAGAACCCACACAGGAGAATGCTAAGTTCACCGGACTTGGATACGATGTAACGTCATTATGACGTATACACGCTACATCGAAAACGATGGAAACCGTATATCGACTATTCGACCTTTGTGAACTTTCGAGAGATTGTGACAGGTTAGCGCTGTGCTCTGCGCAATTCGTTTAAATGAGTTTTGCGTTCCTTGCGTTTAAATCGTGTATTGTACTGTGTTTGTGTCCTGTGCGTTGTTTTTCGTTTGCTCCTCTCTAATTATGTGTTCAGCATTCGAGAGACTAATGAGAGGAAACCTTACCACCATGGAATGCTTTGACACTATCATACCACCATGAAATGCTTTGACACTGCATTCAATCATTTCATACGTCAATCAGTACTAGACACTAACCTTTGGTTAAGATTACATTGAGAAATCCACTTCTTCTCGTATTTCATCTCCGGTTGACGATTTTTCTTCAACAATGCCTCATATTTTTCTTTTTAAGTTCGAAATTCAATCATTCTACACATCAGTCATTACTGGACACTAAGGTACCTGTCTCTGCGGTCCGAGTGTAAAATTACTTGGAATTATGGTTGATAAAAGACTATCTTGGGGTGCACATATAAATAACTTAGCTAACAAACTTGCACGAGTTCTCTTTCAGCTATATAAATTAAGAAAAAAAAGTCAGCAAGAGTATGCTGCTACAATCTAATATGTACTGACAAGACCAATTGTATGAAATCATACTAAAATGTTGATAATAAATAAATATTATTTTCGGCGTAAGCATTCAATACAACAATCACACAATCTAATCTGGTCGGGACATAAGAAGACTTCACTTTTTTACGTGGTGTTTTCAAGGCCACGGTCAGGAATATTTCTATTAGTATCCAGCTCTTTTATTTTGGCGAAATACATATACGCTGCCACACTGAGCTGTTTTCGGAATCGCACGTGTCAAAACAAACCACTAGCTGACGACAGTTTAGAATCTCGAACGTTCGTAAAAGTCGATAGGTGTATTAATCGACTGAAGCGTATAAACGTCATAATGACGTCACATCATATCCAGGTTCGATGAACTTAGCATCCTCCTGGTGAGAGACAATGAAAACCCAGATAGCAGATACAGATACCTTCAAAATGGAGGTAATAGCTGACAGGAGTGACGTAAGTTGTGGTCTTACTTCAATTGTAAGTGAATTGTGCGGTGATTGCGACCGTTTTAATGCCGACATTAATGATTCAGATTCCAGTTTAAACCAGGAGATGGAAGGTTCTACGAATATTAATTCCAGTACTTATGAGGTAAGGTTTGTTTTGACATGTTATTTGCTGGATGTCATTCCCTTTGTGCTGGATGGTTAGGCTATGTGTTTTTATTTTTGTATTGAACTGTTTTACAAGCCCTTTTCACCAAGATACAATCAATACGCCTTTTAATAAAACTACTTTCTGTTGTGTGAATCAACTTTGTTAACAAAAAAGAGCATACTCGTACTTTTGGGTTACTATGTCATTGATGAAGTTATTGGTTTAACAGAACTTTTTTCAAATTGCACTTTCTAGACAATAATATGGCTTGACTAAAAGGAAAATGTCCACAACCGTGCATGACGTCATCGCCAGTGGCCGTACTGCTGCGCGAGACGCTTTCAGCTGCTAGCCTATATTGATCTTGACGTTCATCAAATTCTTATCTAAAATAAAAAAATATTCCGATATTTCGAATAATATGTTTTCTCTTATTTTTACGGTACACTGTCTCTTTTTCGTAAGATCGAATTGAAACTTAATTTGAAGTTAAGTGAAGTATTGAATTATCTGTACAAATACGTGTTTCGGGAAATCAATGAAATGTTTGGAAATTCGATAACCAATGAGTTAGTATTTATATTTACACAATTATTTTTTTATTTGTGCCGAAAAATACAAAAATCTTCACAGAACCAAATTTTCAGTATTTTTTCTCATACTCTTTGAGTGTCGTAACACTATATTTACAGTATCAGTGACCCTTATTACTTATAAAATAAGCCCCTTATTATTTTAAAGAATATTGACCTCAGGACCAAGTATACAGTCGATGATTTTATGTACTGTGTAATTTGCAGTACAATCAAACCCAACAAATATATCGCCAGGCAAGTTGCTACAACATGCACAAAACAATACATTTCTTTGGCATCTTTCGTGAAGAAACAACTCTTTTTTTGTAAGTAATTTCTGTGCAGTAACATATGTATATTCTACACGTTAAAACATCCTGACGAGGATAACAGTCCACCTCTACTGATAACAGCTGTTTAATGATTTGGTTATCTTTCACATCCTCATCGTGTGCTATTAGATACAGTTTACAATAATTACATTTATTTTTCTTAATGACAATATGAGCAGTAGCCATCTATGTAATGAAGTACAGGCCGCATGTCCTCATCTAACCTCTGTTTGTTAGCATCATCTACAACTAAATTCAATTCTTAATTAAATGTCACTTGTGAAAGGTCATTTATATCTCACTCATTAGACCAAATATCATTCTTGAAAACTTCCTCACTTATTTTTTTGTGACTTTAATATTAATGACACACAGCTTTGTACCCTTAATTTACTTTGTCTCAAAAATCTTGTGATTAAAACATGGTAATTACCACCATTCAATGAACGATACTTCCCAAACCTGCTGTCTAGATCATCAGCTTGAACCTTGCCTGTTACGAACTGTTTTCTCTCTCTCTCTCTCTCTCTCTCTCTCTCTCTCTCTCTCTCTCTCTCTCTCTCTCTCTCCAAATGTAATACCTAACATATGCAGCATAAGACCGAACATCTGCAAACTGAATGACAGACATTGTATCATCACACATCTCTGAACCTAATGATACCCCCATGAACTTCACTGTAATATCCATACCAAATGAAACCAATAAAAACTTAACTTCTTTCTGCAAAACAAACACCAAGCTAATCAGGCCTAATAAAAATGCCAAACACATAAACAAAAAAGAACCATAATCATTCGCTGAAAACACGTACACAACCCTCGTTCCTGCACAAAGTACCTAAACTCGAAACCATGCTAGCACAATGACAACCAAAACTCAAATGAACCCATTGCCACAAGTTAAATTCGGGACATCCACAACCACCACCAGAGGGCACCATCAAATACAACACAACCTCTGCTAACACAACCAACTCAAATACTCCACACCACAATGACATCACACATCACTCCATTACGTCATGGGTCAAAGCAGATGAGTGGAATTGGATGCTTCGGTTGACCTGAATGTTCCATCGTTAACCAATTTGCAAACTGATGTAGCAACTCTAGTGTGTGTTTAGAATTCTTGGTTATTGGCTCTTGGAACATATTTAATTACCTCTGACCTTTTAACAAAGTTTGAATGTTAACTGCATGTCACCACTTGCAAATTATCTCAATGAAACTTGCACTGTCATTGTGGTGAAAAATATGAAGACCAAGTTTTACATTCTCCGTTTCTGTGGTTGATGGATACTGTGGTTTAAGACACAGTTTGTTGGCAAATTTCAATAAATTTTCCCTTTCAAGTGAGTGAAGAGATTTCCAACTGCTTAAAAATGCAAAATTGCCATCAGCCTCATTGCTAAAATCTGGAAACTGTAATCTCTTCTTTCTGTTTTAGCCTGTTATGTATATATTCCAATAGGTGCACACTATCAAACAGAAAATACAAAAGGCTGCATCCAGCACCTGGAGAAGGGTGCGAGTACTTAATTTTAAGTTCAGGTGGATCACTGAAGTACGATACAACCTTATTATTGATGTCATTATCATAATCGTTACCAAGAACCTCAGAGCATGTGCTCTGCAATTTCAATACAAACTTTTTAAGAAAGTTAGAAACAGCAAGGGGCGTGCATGGCTTTGACAGGTAGATCATGAGCTACATCATTGTACCGTGTATCCAAATGACACACCATAAATACATAGGCTGTAAATGCACATTCACTTCTGCTGCTACTGCTACTTTAGGCCTGACCCACAATATAACACCTTTTGAAATGCATTAGTGATTTTAAATGCCTTCCATCCATCAAGGAGGATTGTTCAATCTTGTTCAGTCAAAAATGACACTTTGTTAGCTGTGTATTCTAGAAAATATGCAGAAACTTGCCTAAGAACAGGATTAATAGAAAATCCAATACATATTCTAGTCAGTGTAGCTGGACAAGGCATCATTATTAAAGGCACACAACAGTGAGGAGAAATTGAGTGAACTAATGACCATACCACCAAAATAGACCATGAATATCTTGCCATATTCCTTTTACATTTTAGCATTGAAAGCTGTTCTTTCAAAAATATAATTATTTCTTGTTTATCTGGCAACTTTTCAAATAAATTGTTCAAAACATTAAATATAAAATGAATACTCTTCTCTATTGCTAAATTGTAAGTTTGCCATATTAAGCATAGTAGTTAACTGCGTTGTATTATTTACAGTTACTGGGAACTTGAATTTCTCTATTTGATCAGTCTGCAGATCATTTACATGAACAGTGAGATTTAAGTTTGCCCTAATATGACAAAAACTTTCTGAAATGACGCTTCACTAATTAAAAGGAAATGTACAATAGTCTTCTTAACAACACAGATCCACACACTCAAATCAAAAGTATTAATTTTATAATTGATTCATTCAGGGCTGAGAAGGATACAGACTTCATATGTTCTTCATGACTAGTCAAACTTTCCTTTAGAACACAAATGATGTAAGCATTTTCTATATGCTGTCTTCAGTCCTCAAGAGATTCTCTTGATGTTGAAGGTGTAGATAAATATCCAGGACCTCCAAGTAGTAGTGATGGTACTGCACCTGTAATAAATATATTAACTGCCATTATCTTATCTTATACGTTGTAAGGTCAACAGATTCATTCACTAATTATATATCCTAACACAGTCCGTAAACACCCAACAAAACCTTCCCTTAGCTGTGGATGGTCAAGAGTTGATGTAATAAATTTTCGAGTCTTAGCCTCATATGCTGATGTACTTCTTTCTGTATCGTGTGCATGAAAGTGCCACTCACAAAACTGTTGAAAATAATAGAGTAGGTTGCATTAGTGTGACAAAACAGTTCCCATATATAGGTTATGTTTATAAATTACAGTTAATGCCTGAGCTAAATAAAAATATTTAATGTATTTGTTTACTAAAGCCGCTGCTTTCGACAGAATCATATGTAGGAGTAAAATTATTGTGATGAACTGCACTTACCAATTTTCTCCTTGCATCTTCATCATGTGGGAAATGGAATATACTTACTCTTTCTTGAGTACTATAATTGCCTTTACAAGGCCCCTCCCCTTGCCGGGGGCTCACGGATCTTTCATGAGTTTGTGTGTGGAACACATGGTGGCCCAGGCTATATTCCTTCCTGGGCTGCATTTCCCTTCCCCATGCCCCTCCCTACCCTGTCCTCACTCCTTCTCCTCTGCCCCCTGCTTCCCCTCTCTTAGTGTTCTTACTTATGTTGACCTGGCTATCCACCTGGTTTTGTTCCCTATGCCTTTTCTTTTTCACCTTCCTTTTTGATTCCCCTTTGTGGTTTGACTGCCATTTCTCCATAGTGTGAGCTGTTTGGGGAATAACTCCTTTCCTAGTACCTATGGCATGGGGGGGGGGGGGGTGCTGACCACTTTTCGGTAAGTTCGTGCTCGGCTACCACAGGGCCCCAACATTTGTAGCACCCCTTCCCTGCTGCATGTCTATCATTCTGGTATTCTTATTTCTCTTCCTTGGGGGGGGGGGGGGGGACGTCTGGAACATTTTTGGGAATGTGTTCTGAGGTTTTAATAGCATGACATGAGAACAACCCCGTCATGTAGATTCTCTTTCTTTGTTCTTCATCTTCTACCATTCCCCCGCATCATTGTTTGAGGTTCCTCTCAATTACTTCTTCCTCCTTTTGCGCTCCTGAAGGCTGGCCCATGCTGTTTTACGTGTAACAGGTGATTGGGTAATGCGTAATTCCCAGACCTGGGGTAACAGGTACGAGTCATACGTACTCCCTGGTACAAGCCAGGCCTAGGGAGGGGTGATTGCTTGAGCTGTTGCCTTTCCAAATTGCCATTTGGCCCTCTGTCAGGAGTTCGAGATGTGTGACCTGAGGTGTGAACAATCACCTAAGACAGGTTAGCCCATCTGTGAGGGGCCGCCAGTTGGAAGGAGTGGGCCATCGGAGACACTAGCAATCGTGGGGATTTTTTTCACAATGAGCCAGTCATCATCTCAGCCTCAGTCTGTGTTTTCTAAACGTAAATGGAATCAGGCTAAAAATTCAAAGAATCTCCCAGCTGCACTTCAGTTCCTTGTGGTATCACATAATGGAGGAGGTCAGTCCTTTGCTATGGTTAATCCGTTTATTATTCAGAAATCTGTTCATGCAATTGCCAGCCCTGTGACATGCTGCTCTCGTTTACATAATATATCTCTGCTTCTGGAGTCCAGTTGTGATTTTTGAAGCCGAACAACTGCTTACAGTTCTGCTCCTCCGTGGCTATCCTGTTTACGTTGAGGCCTTTTGAGTGCTGAATTCTTTGTGAGGTGCTAATTACACTTGGCTGCTTGATGGTCTGACTGAGGGAGAAATCAAAACCAACCTCTCTTATCAGAGTGTTCTAACAATACCGCCACTTGCAAAGTAGGTTAGAAATAAGATTTAATAATGTTGCTCATGCAGCATATGTTCGCTTTATGGGGCAACAACAAAGTTAATGACTGTGGATGGTATCGTCAGGATGGAAATAATGAAGTCACTGTAAAAAAGTCATTAATTTAGGCACTCATCTTGAGTGGATTCCCACGTGGATTGCGTCGAAGTTGTTATGGCTCATCTTGTTGATTCTAGAGTGATTCCACTTTGACTGTTAGAAGGTCCAGATCTGTATTTTAGCAATATTTGAAGACCTAACAAATGCGTTTTTCAGGAAATTCTTAATGATCAAACAATCCCAGATCAGAACAATGGTATGGTAGAAATAATTTTTGACTTGGTGTTCACGGTCCACATTTTTCTTAAACTTCTTGTTAATTCACATATACTTCTTAATTGCCACATCATCAAGAAAACAGTTTTGTATCAATCTTCATATATTGAATTTCCACTTTAACCAAACACAAGACTTGACTTCTTTTACAAAGCGAAATAACAACTTAACTTCTGCAAAGTGAAACAAAAACTGCTCTGTGCACATTCACACCAAAACGGTTACAAGTAAGTCAAAGATTATGACAGTCTCACAGAAATGAATACACACAAGAACCATATCACTGTAATATATCGATACATCGTAGTACCTATACATTAATAAAACCAAATGTGAATATTGTCACAAAAATGTGTGTTACTTCGCAGAAAAGTAGTGAGACATTATTGGTATCAAGAACTGGGGTTAGAGTGCCGTAATGCTCATGTAAATAAAGAACCATTACAGTGTCACTGCAGTCCATTGGGTAATGAAAAAGGTTGGTGCACCCTTCCTGCCTAAACACAGTCTTTTTCTCACATTTGATCAAGTAGTGCTGCCATCATAGATCAAAGCAGGCTATGAAATCATCATGGTCAAACCCCGTACATTCCAAACCCAATGCATTGCCACCAGTGTCAATGTTAGAACCACACTCACATGTCCTATTGAAAACATGGACAAATGTGTTACTTTTGGGAAGGATACTCAAGAGGGCTATTGCCTGCCACCTTCTCCCCGCTATGTGAGTTGCAGTGGTGACCCTCCAGCCTCACCCCGAGAATGTCCCATGTATCTCAATGAGCAGGCCATCCAGGTGGTCTGGGAGAAGGAAAAAGTACCTTACCTTCTGGCTTGCAAGTTGTTGGCTATTTGAAAGCCCTGCATTTTACCATGAGGTACCGTTCTTGCTATTCCTTGCTCCTAGCTCCATGAAGGACGTGGCCCCACAGGCTTGCAACTTCAAATTCAGCACTGCAGTTGTAAAGTAGCCCAGTATGCTCATATCATTCCAGTGTCCTCCTCCTCCAGATGCGCAACAAGCCACCTAATCTTTGCCCAACAGCAGGCCGGAAAGGACAAATGGAACACTCGTGATACTTCTTATGATGTCCCTCCAGTCAACGCACATCCCCCTTTCCCCCCCCTCCCCCCCCCCTCCCCCCCTCCCGCCCCCTCCCCCAGGGGGCTCACGGTCCCTTCATGAATACATGCGTAGTGAGTATGGGGCCCTGAGCTATTGCAGCCTTCCTTCCTTTCCTGGGCTGTGTTTTGTTTCATTTCCTTTCCCTTCCCCTCCTTGCTCCTTCCTCTCCACCCTCTCCTCTCCCTCTTTCGGTGTCCTAGTTTATGTTGGCCCTGCTATCCTCCTGGTTATGTTGGCTTTGCGAGTTGGTTTTGTTGACTAATTACCTCATCCTTTTGGCATTCTTTGGGGCAGTGGATTTCCATCTAGTCGGGGTGTTCTCATAGACCTGTTTCTTGCAGACCATGACTTGTGCCTTCTTACCTACCCATTTCAGTGCTAGTCATGGTTCCTTTTCTGCCATTGATCTTTGTCTTTCTTCTCCCTCCCTTCATTACACTGGTCGCCACACGACAACCTTTGATAGTGACCACTTTCCATTGATTCTCTCGCTCCCTGATGGGCAGGTTACCTTGTTGGTCTTTCCAACATGCCGAATGGCCTCTATATACTGCACAGGTCGTTTTTTCTCCCTCTTTGTTGGGTTGTATTGATAACGTCCTACATGATGTGTTTGATGTGATTGTTCGCACTGCTACCCTTGCCGTCCCATGCTCATCTGGACCATTTCGCTGCTGGCAAGTCCCATGGTGGAGTACGGCCATTGCCATCCATGATTGCCGTCAAGCTTTGCAACAGCTTAAGAGGCACCCATCTGCTGCCAATCTTATTACCTTTAAACGCCTTTGCACCAAAGGCCATTACTTAATCAAACGGAGCAAACGGGTGCATTGGGAACGCTTTGTTTCTTCCCTCAGTTCTACTGTCCCTATGGCACAGGTATGGGCTACACTTTGCTCTCTCCAAGGTTGCCATCGGCAGTCTACCCTCTCGGGCCTTGCCCTCCCAGATGGCCTTTGCACGGACCTGTTGATTCTTACGGAACCTCTTGCGACCCATTTTGCAACAGCATCAGCATCAACCTCCTATCCGCCTGCTTTCCTTCACCAGAAACAGCGGGCCGATGCTTCCGCCGTAGGTTTACCATTTGTCAGTCAGAATGTTACAACAAACCTTTTACTGAATGGGAACTTCTTTCTGCACTTTCTTCTTCTCATGATACGGCCCCTGGTCCAGACTCCATTCATAACAGATTGCTCGATGACGACGACATCTTCTCCGGGTGCTTAACCGTATTTGGATCCAAGGTGACTTCCCTTCTCAATGGAGGGATAGCATCGTGGTGCCCGTTCTTAAGCCTAGTAAGAACCCCGTTTGTCGAAAGCTATTGGCCAATTAGTCTGACAAGCGTTGTTTGCAAGTTACTTGAACAGATGGTAACCCGTTGGCTCAATTGTGTCCTCGAATCTCGGGATCTATTGTCCCCTTATCAGTGTGGCTTTGAGAGGGGACGGTCTCAGATTGATCATTTACTTCGATTGGAATCCACAGTTCGGCAGGCTTTTTCCCAGCGCCGCCATTTGGTTGCAGTGTTTTTTGACCTTCGCAAGGCATATGACACGGCCTGGCGCCATCACATCTTACTAACCCTTCATCAGTGGGGTCTTCAGGGCCCACTCCCGATTTTCATCCGCCAGTTCCTGATCCATCGGTCATTCAGAGTTCGAGTTGGTACTGCTTTTAGTTCTCCACGGACCCAGGAGACGGGCATCCCACAGGGTTCTGTCTTGAGTGTCCTTCTTTTCCTCATTGCTATCAATGGACTTGTGGCCTCTGTCGGTCCCTTGGTCGCCCCTGCCCTGTATGTGGATGATTTCTGCATTTGGGTTAGTTCCTCCTCGATGGCATCTGCAGAACGGCAGCTCCAGGTGGCTATACGGCGTGCCTCTGCATGGACCCTCTCTCACGGGTTTCAATTCTCTCCTTTAAAATCGCGGGTGGTCCACTTTTGTCGCCGTACTACGGTCCACCCTGATCCAGAGCTCTATCTCGCTGCACAACGATTGCCTGTGGTTTCACAGTTTCGTTTCCTGGGTCTTCTTTTCGACAACAAGCTCACTTGGTTGCCCCATATCAGACTCCTGAAGGTAGGATGTTTCCGTAAACTCAATGTCCTTCGCTTCCTTGCCCACTCCTCTTGGGGTGCGGACCGTTCCCTCCTCCTCCGTCTTTATCGTGCTCTAGTTCTGTCTTGTTTGGACTATGGTTGTCAAGTTTATGGTTCAGCTGCTCCTTCCACACTGCACGTACTGGATCCAGTCCACCATCGTGGTATCCGTTTGGCCACCGGTGCCTTCCCTACTAGCCCTGTTGATAGTCTCCTGGTTGAAGCTGGGATCCCACCCCTTTCTGTTCGGCGGTCCCAGCTTCTGGTGTCTTATGCCCTCACTATCCGTTCTTCTCCCTCTCATCCTTCCTATTCTATCCTGTTCCCAGACCATGGACGTCGCCCACCCGACTCCCGCCCTCGGGCGGGTTTACCGGTTGGGCTGCGCCTTGCGTCTCTTTACCGTGATTTTCAGCTTCCTTCTTTGTCCTGTCTTCCTCGCTCCCTCCCCTCCACCCCTCCTTGGTTAGTTCCTCGGCCTCGAATTCGGATGGATCTCCGCCGCGGTCCGAAAGATTCCATCCCCCCGGTGGTGTTTCGTTCCTTTTTCCGCAAAATTTTATGGGAGTTTCGGGATGCTGTTGTTTTTTATACTGATGGCTCTAAATCTGTTGATCATGTTGGGTATGCCTTCACGTCCTCTGTTGGAACGGAAAATCAACTGCTGCCACCTACATGTGGGGTGTTTACTGCGGAATTGATGGCAATTTCCCGGGCCCTTACCTTTATTAAACAATCCCAACACAACCGCGTTTTGTTATGTACGGACTCGATGAGTGGCCTTCTTGCTATTGATCGGTGTTTTTCGCGCCATCCCTTGGTCTCTGCCATCCATGACTATCTCGCTGATATTCACCGTGCTGCTTGTTCCATTGACTTCCTGTGGGTCCCTGGCCATGTGGGTATCCCGGGAAATGAGCTCGCTGATCGTTTGGCTGGGGGAGCAGTTACTTACCCCCCGTTTCCTGTAACCCCTCCTGCAGCGGATTTACGGCTTCACATCAAATCCCACTTCGCGCAGTCATGGGCCAATTCTTGGGAGGCTACTCCACTGTCTAATAAACTTCGTGCAATTAAGGTGACACCAGGCCCATGGCGTTCTTCCTTTCGCCTCTCCCGAAAGGACTCGACCACACTGTGTCGTCTCCGCATTGGTCATACCAGGCTGACCCATGGTTTTCTTTTGCGTGGTGAGCCACCCCCGCTATGTGGTTGTGGAGCCTTCCAGTCAGTGGCCCACATTTTGGTTGAATGCCCCCTTCTTTTGGCTCTGCGTACTAAGTACCAACTCCCCCACACTTTACCTTTGATGTTGGCTGACGATTCCCGGATGGTCTCTCTGGTTCTCGGTTTCCTCCGGGAGAGTGGTTTTTATTCTCAGTTTTAAGGTTTTTAATCTCTCTGGTGTTGGGGCAGGGCGGTGAGTGTTTGGGTGTCTCCCACTGTAGGCAGTGTTTAGAGATTCCCGATTCACCTCCCTGACCGGAATCCTCTTTCCTTCCCCTTTTACTCTTTTTTACCCTTTTTTCAGGCTTGGTTAGTCTTTTTATTCCCATACGTATTTTCTGCATTTTAGCAGTTATACCTTTTAAGTCACAGGTGGTCTTGCCTATGCTGCTTCAGCATAGTGTTGGGTTCGTTCTCTTGCTGACTTCCCTCATTTGTTTTTACCAATGACAATGTGACTGCCCTTTTACGTTTTTCCCTTTTTCCGTTTTATTGTTCTGACTTTTCTGAGATGTCCCGTTAGCAGAATGGAGTATATTTGAAACAAGGGACTGATGACCTCGCTGTTTGGTCCCTTAAACCTCAAACAACCAACCATCCTCCTCCTCCTCCTCCTCCTCCTCCTCCTCCAAGTTGGTGATTCTAATGCCCACCACTCTATGTGGAGTAGTGCTTATCATTTAGTTGTGGGCTCCTCATTGACCAATTTCTTGTAGGCCACAACTTGTGCCTTCTTAAAGAGGGTTCTCACACTAATTTTAGTGCTGCATGTGGCGCTTTCTCTGCCATTGATTTTTCACTCCTTCCCCCTCCTCTTCTTCCTTCCTTACGTGAGTCACAATGCGATGACCTCTATGATAGTGACCATTTCCCGTTGATTCTCTCCTTCCCCTCTTGATGGCCAGGTTACTTCACTGGGCTTTTCATCATGCTGATTGGTGTCTATACATCTCCCAGGTCATGTTTACTTGTTCTTTGTCACATTGTATTGATGAAGTCATTATGTAATCTGTCCAATAAGATAATAGACACTGCTAATATTGCTGTCCCCCACTCGATGGGACTTGTTTTCTGTCAGCCAGTCCCCTGGTGGAGCACAGCCATTGCCACCACCACCTGCGATCGTCATCGTGACTTGCAACATCTTGTTCGGCACCTGTTCACTGCCAGTCTTATTACCCTTAAATGTCTTTGGTGCAAAGTCCATTACTTAATCAAACGGAGCAATTGTGTCCCCCCAGGGGGTCCACAACTCTTTTGTGGATACGTGCGTAGCGAGCACAGGACCCCGAGCTAATGTGGCCCTCCTTCCTTTCCGGGCTGCATACCTTCCTTTTCTGCATCCTTCCCCATCCCCCATCTTCGCCCCCCCCCCCCTCCTCCTCTTTCCTTCCCTTTCTACCCCTCTGGGCGTATGTTTTGTGCCTATGTCCGGAGACGGACACTCGAAAATGTAACACATTCTTTGCTTTCTCTGCTTGCAAGTCTTCGTCCTTCCTTTGTCCTTCTCTTTTCCTTACCTCTACCCTTTCTCCGCTGTGGCGTTTGAGACCTCTCTTCTTTTATTTCCCATTCTTTGTTTTTCTCTTTCTCTTTTTTCCTCCCTGTGCGTGTCTGAAGGCCGACCCACGCATTTCCATGCGTAGCCAGTGACGGGGTAACGCGTAATTCCCTGCCCCGGGTAGACAGGTAGGATACGTACGTACCCCCTGGTAATGGCCAGACCCAGGGAGGGGTGATTACCCGAGCTGATACCTTCCGAAAGTGCCGATTGGTCTCTCCATCCATTTTTCGGGAGGTGTGACCTGAGGTGTGAACAACACCTAAGTCGGGAGTGCCCTCAGAGAGGGCCCCCACAAGGGAGGATCGCGCCATCGGAGACGCCGGTAAAATCATGGGGCATACTTCCGCAATGGTTTCCTTATCTTCTACTATGTCTCCTCACAAGTGTAAGTTCAATGAGTCTCAGCCACAGACAGTTCTTCCATCATTGCCACAGTTCCTTGTTGTTTCTTGGTCTGACGAAGGTCATGACTTCTCCACGGTCAACCCTTTCATTATTCAGAAAGGTGTCGACGCAATTGCAGGTCCTGTAAAGGCTTGTTTCAGATTACGAAATGGCACCTTCTTGTTGGAAACAGTGAGTGCCCTCCAGGCCCAAAAATGGCTGCATACTTCACTGCTACACACCTTCCCTGTCCGGGTGAAAGCGCACTGCACTTTAAATTCCTCACGTGGGGTTGTTTATACCCGCTCCCTCGACAGATTGTCCGCCAAGGAAATTCAACACTAGCTGTCTGACCAGGGTGTAACGGCTGTTCAGTGTCATGAAAAGGGTTGACACAAACATCGTTCCAACCCGTACTGTCTTCTTGACATTTGACAGAGTTCAACTCCCATCGAACATCCAAGCGGGCTAGGAGATAATTTCCGTTCGCTCTTACATCCCAAACCCTATGTGTTGCTATCGGTGTCAGCGGTTCAATCATACCAGCCAGTCCTGTTCCAATCCGGCCAAATGTGTTTCGTGTGGCAAGGATGCCCATGAGGGTGCTTGTCCACCTCCATCCCCTCGTTGCATCAACTGTATGGGTGACCACGCTGCTTCCTCTCAAGATTGCCCCATTTTTAAAGATGAAAAGCTCATTCAGGAAATCGGAGTGAAGGAAAAGGTGTCGACCTTTGCTGCTCGAAAATTATTCGCCAGTCGAAAGGCCATTGTGCCTCAGACAGGTAAATACAGCACTGTCCTTGCCTCTCCTCAGCCAACAAAGGAGGCGGCCACGCAGACTTGTGATCTCACATTTAGTGCCACAGTCGTCAGATCAGCCAGTGCAAAGATCGCCTATTCAACCTCCCCACTTTCGCCTGCTCACTCTAAGGCTCGCCTTTCATCGGGTTCTGTTTAATCTCGAGCCCAAAAGTCAGACACCCGGACTTCCAAAAAAGAGCCTACACGTGAAAATTTTTTACGTACCCCAAATTCACAACCATCATTTCCTCCTTCATCTAAACATCCTGTTTCCAAGAAGGCTAATAAGAAACCCAGTTCCTCTCCTTCTCCGCCACGGCGTGTCTCGTCTACAGCACCACCTGGTGGTAGCCGCCCTTGTCAGTCTTCTGTGTCGCCGAGGCACACTGCTGGCGGCCGATCAACCGGCCGATCGCTGGTGGCAGGAGCTACTGCTGAACAACCTATGGATCAGGATCTTCTGCCTTCGGCTGACTGCCGTTCCACACTGTCAGTTGCAAGCTCTGAGCTGTTGAGGGCAACCTTGGTCAAATTATTCCATTTTCTGTCCACCCTATGTCCATTATCCATTGGAATATCCGCGGTATTCGAGCCAATCGGGATGAATTGTCGATCCTCTTACAATCCTACTCGCCGGTCATCTTATGTATTCAGGAAACAAAGCTGCGTCCCCATGACAGCTTTGTTTTCCCCCATTTTCCATCAGTCCGATTTAATCTCCCCTCTGTTGAAGGCACTCCAGCACATGAAGGCTCACGATTCTTCTCCATGATACTCTCCATTATCACCCAATCCCCTTACACACTTCCTTCCAAGCTGTCGCTGTCCGTCATTCCCTTTCTGGATACACCTTCTCTCTTTGTACTGTATACATTCCATCATCCACACCAATGGCACGAGCTGATCTCCTTCATCTTCTTGGTCAGCTTCCACCCCCGTATTTGCTGGATGGGGACTTCAGTGCCCACCACCCGCTTTGGGGATATCCACATCCTTGTCCGCGTGGCTCACTATTGCTAGACGTCTTCCACCAAACGTATCTTGTTTGCCTCAACACTGGGGACACTACATTTATGTCTGCCTCCACGACAAATTTCTCTCATTTGGACCTTTTGGTCGGTACTGTTCCGCTAGCTCGGCACTTCGTATGGTTCGCCCTTGCTGATACACACTCGAGTGACCACTTTCGATGTGTCCTTTGATTGCAGCCACACCTGCCATATATGCGCCCGCGACACTGGAAGTTTGCCCAAGCCGATTGTACACTTTTTTCGTCTCTAGCTACATTCGATGACCGTCACTTTCCTAGCGTCGATGATGAGGTCACTCATATTACAGACGTTATTCTTTCAGCTGCGGAACGTTTAATACCTCGCACCTCCGACTTGCCCTGGCGCCTCCCAGTTCCTTGGTGGAACGAGGCATGCCGTGATGCAATACGTCAGCGGCGGCGTGCTCTTTGCATTTTCAGACACCATCCTACATTGGCCAACTGTATCTGCTATAAGCAGTTCCGTGCGCAATGCTGTTGCGTCATCCGCGATAGCAAGAAGGCAAGCTGGGACTTCTTTACTAGCTCATTTAACACCTTCACTCCCTCCTCGGAAGTTTGGAGTCGGATTCGACGGTTATCTGGCGCGCCTAGTTTCTCCCCGGTCTCTGTGCTCACTGTCGCGCATGATACATTAGTGGACCCCGTTGCAATTTCTAACTCATTGGGTCAACACTTTGCTGAGATTTCGAGCTGTTCAAATTACCTGCCAGCATTTCTCCCGAAGAAATGCTCTGCGGAAATGCGACCTCTTGCCTTCTCCTCTCAAAATCGCGAAAGCTACAATACTGTTTTCTCCGTGCGGGAACTACAACATGCACTCTTCTTCTCGCTATTCCGCCCCAGGACTGGATGGTATCCACATCCAAATGTTGCTGCGTTTACCATACCATAGTCTGCATTACCTCCTTCACCTTTATAATCGAATTTGGACCAACAGTACTTTTCCCAGACGGTGGCGGGAAGCTATCGTCGTTCCTGTTCCGAAACCTGGAAAGGACAAACATCTCCCCTCTAGCTATCGCCCCATTTCTCTCACGGGTAGTGTATGTAAAGTTTTGGAGCATATGGTGAATTGCCATTTAGCTTGGTGGCTGGAGTTTCGCAGTCTTTTAACAACTGCCCAATGCGGTTTCCGGAAGCATCGTTCTGCAGTTGACCATCTTGTTGCCCTCTCCACTTATATCATGAACAATTTTCTCTGGAAACGCCAAACGGTAGCAATATTTTTTGATCTGGAGAGAGCATACGATACCTGTTGGAGGACAGGCATCCTCCGCACACTGTTCTGTTGGGGCTTTCGAGGTCGGCTGCCCCTTTTTTTTTCGCGAATTTATGGCAGAGTGCAGGTGAACACTACTGTCTCCCATACTTTCTCCCAAGAAAACGGGGTACCCCAGGGCTCTGTGCTAAGTGTTGTACTGTTTGCCAGTGCCATAAATCCTATTATGGATTGTCTCCTTCCTGATGTCTCGGGCTCCCTTTTTGTGGACGATTTTGCGATCTACTACAGCTTTCAACGGACCAGCCTTCTTGAACGACGTCTTCAAGGATGTCTTGATCGCCTCCACTCTTGGAGCATCGAAACCGGCTTCCGCTTTTCTCCCAGTAAGACTGTTTGTGTTAATTTTTGGCGTCGTACTGAGTTTCTTCCACCTTCCTTACATCTAGGACCTGTCAACCTTCCGTTTTCGGATGTCATTAAATTCTTGGGTCTTATGTTTGACAGAAAACTGTGCTGGTCCTCCCACGTTTCCTATCTTTCGGCTCGCTGTCTGCGATCCCTCAACACCCTCCATGTCCTGAATGGTACCTCCTGGGAAGTGGACCGAGTGGTCCTTCTCCGCCTCTATCGCGCCTTAGTGCGATCCAAATTGGACTACGGAAGCATCGTTTACTCCTCTGCTCGGCCGTCTATTCTTCGTCGTCTCGACTCTATCCACCACCGTGGATTATGTTCAGTGTCTGGAGCTTTTTACACCAGCCCTGTGGAAAGCCTTTATGCTGAGACTGCTGAACCTCCGCTGTCTAATCGGCGAGCTGTCCTCCTGAGTCGTTATGCTAGCCATCTGTCTTCCATGCCTGCAAATCTGGTCCATGACATTTTTTTTTCAACGCCTCCTTGGATGTAGGGTATGCAGGCCGCCCTTCCTCCCTACTACCACTGGGAGTCTGCTTCCGTCAATTGTTCCATTCTCTTTCCTTCCACTTTCCTAAAACTTTCTTGACAACTTGGGGTACAGCACCGCCTTGGCTCCGTCCCTAGACCTGCCTGCTCCGTGACATTTGTCAGTTTCCCAAGGATGGTACCCCTTCACATGTTTATCGTCGGGCATTTGCTGCTCTATGTGCACAGATGAAGGATGCCACATTTATTTACACTGATGGCTCAAAAACATCGTTAGGTGTTGGGAGTGCCTATATTGTTGGCGACACCCCAAATCGATTTCGGCTTCCCGACCAGTGTTCGGTTTATACTGCGGAGCTTTACACTGTTCTCCAGGCTGTCCAATACATCCGTCGCCATCAGCGGATACAGTATGTTATCTGTTCAGATTCTCTCAGCTCGTTGGTATCTGTGGAAATGAGGCGGCCGATATAGCGGCCAAGGCAGCAGTCTCTCTTCTTTGGACAGCTATTCGCATGATTCCTTTCGCTGATCTACGGAGTGTTTTATGTCGTAGTGTTGTTTTTTTTTTATGACACGCACATTGGTCGACACTTCCCAATAATAAATTGCGGGACGTGAAAGCTCTTTCCTGTGCTTGGACCTCTTCCTCCTGAAGGTGTCGTCAGGAGGAGGTAATTTTAACTAGACTCGGGATAGGGCACTGTCTTTTTAACCATCAACATCTTTTAAGCGGCGATCCTCCCCAACTCTGTCCCCACTGCTCTCAGCTGTGGACTGTAAGACACCTTTTACTTGAGTGCCCCTATTTTACTCCGTTACGTGCCTGTCTACAGCTGTCACCTGACATATCTTCCATTTTAGCAGATGACACGCGCTCAGCCGATCGTGTTCTCGAGTTTATTAGTGCCAGTGAGATGATGTCAGTCATTTGAAGCTCTTTTTGGGGACAACCAACCCCATTCTATAGTGGTTTTTTTAAAGCTTTTTAGTTTTTCCAATTGTTTGAGTTTCGTTCCCATTGCTGCTGGTTTCCAGTTTTGTTGTCCCCCCCCCCCCCCCCCTCCATCCCAAGTCACAGACCGGGCGCTAATGACAGTTGCAGTTTTGCGCCCTAAAACCATAACAAAACAATAAAAGGAGCAATTGTTTTGTGTGTGTGTGTGTGTGTGTGTGTGTGTGTGTGTGTGTGTGTGTGTGTGTGTTTTAGGGGTTGCTTTCTCTTCTCTAGGTTCTGGGTTTAGGCTACACTCCGTACCCTCCCAGGTTGTCAGCAGCAATCTTCCATTCTGGGCCTTCTCCTTCCAGGTGGCCTTTGTACAGATCCATCAGTTCTCACAGAACACCTCACAACCCATTTTGTGATGGCATGGTGTTGCCTTGTTCCTCCTCTGGAAACAGCAGTCTGAAGCTTCCCGCCTATGTATTACTCCTTGTCAGGCAGAAACCTACAATGAACCTTTCACTGAATGGGGGCTCCTTCAGGCCGTTTCTTCTCACAGTTCAGCCCCAGGCTCTTATTCTGTTCATAATCAATTGCTTCAACACCTCATGCCTCCACAATGCCAATATTCTGGTGTTTAACCATATTTGTCTTTAAGGCATTTTCCCTTCTCAATGGAAAAACAGTATTGTGGGTCCTGTATGTAAGCCCAGTGAGGCTCTGTCATCCCTTGATAGTTACAGGCCAATCAGCATGATCAGTGTCCCCTGCAAGTTGGATCCTTGAACCTCTGGATATTTAATGTCCTTACCTGTGCAAGTTTTGGTAGGGATGGCATCTGATAGATCATCTGCTTCGATTGGACACTCCAGTTCGGCAGACCTTTCCTCAGCACCACCCTCTTGTCGCAGTTTTCTTTGCTCTTTGTAAGGCCTACAACACAGCTTGGTGCCATCACGTCGTCCTTACACTCCATGAGTGGTGCCTTTGAGGCCGCACCCTCCCAATTTTTATTTGCCAGTTCTTATCCCAACAGCTGTTCAGAGTTCAGGTTGGCACCATTCTTGAATATCTGTACCCAGGAGAATGGTGTTCCACAGGGCTCCATGTTAGTGTACTTCTTTCTCTCATCCCTATTAATGGTCTTATGGCCTCTGATGGACCGTTTGTCACTCCTATTCTGTATGTGGCTGATTACTGTATTTGGGGTAGCTCCCACTCAGTGGCCTTTGAGGAACGACAACTCCAGGGGTCCATCAGGCACACTTCAACATGGACACACTTGCATGGTTTTCAATTCTCTCAAGGGTGGTGCATTTCTGTCACCATACTATGGCCCAGCCTGATATAGAGCTCTGCCTTGACACCCAACAGTTCTGTTTCTTGGGCCTTTTTAACAAGCAGCTTGCTTGGTTGCTCCATGACCGTCATCTAAATATTGGCTGTTTTCGTAAACTCAATGCCCGTCGCTTCCTTACCCACACATCTTGGGGCACAGATCATTCAACCTTCTCCTATTCGTAAACTCAATGCCCGTCGCTTCCTTACCCACACATCTTGGGGCACAGATCATTCAACCTTCTCCACCTTTATCAGGCATTAATTCTGTCTCAGCTGGAAAGTGGTTCTCCAGTTTATGGATAAGCTGCCCCTTCCACACTGCTCCTCTTAGACCCAATTCACCAGCACGGTATCCATTTAGCCACCAGTGCCTTTCACACTAGCCCTATTGGTAAGTCTTCTGGTTAATGCTTGCATCTCTCCCCTTTTGATTTGGCAGTATGAGCGCCTGGTTTCGTACACCATCACTACTTGCTCTTCTCCTGCTCACCCTTTGTATTCTATTCTATTCTGTTTGCTGCTTTGGGCTGTTGCCTGCCCTCACTACCTGTCCTTGGGTGTGTTTTCTGGTTGGGCTGTGCCTCGTTTCTCTCTGCCATGATTTCCATCTCTCCTCCTTGGCCTCTTCCCCCATGTTCTCTCCACCACCCAACCCCCCACCCCAGATTAGTTCCTCGGCCCCGGATTCGGATGAATGTCTTCCAGGGTCCAAAAGTCTCCATCATCCCAATTGTGTTGTTTGTTCTGAATGCTCCTATGGGAATGTCAGGGTGCCATTGTTTCTTAAACCAGTGGCTCTAAACCTGCTGGTCACATGGGATGTGGCTTCACATCTTCTGTTGGCACAGAACACCATCTCTTTCTTGCCACGTGTGGTGTGTTTACTGCAGAATTGATAGCCATCTATTGGGCCCCTCTGCTTTATTAAATGATGTTCACCACACGCCTTCTCAGAGGAAGATGTGCAATTAGTCAAGGAAAATATGGAAAGTATTCTGAAATACAAAAGTCATTGCAGTAGAAAAGATAATATTCATAAGTCTCATGTGCCGATGCAATATTCTGTTCTAAGTTACTACAACCACTATAAAAATGAATACTGTTATGATATCAAAGCAAATCTTGTATCTTTTGATAAGTATCATCTCATTTTTATTGAAGATTTCAACATTTCATTCGAACTGCCAAAATCACTTACTTGCCCAATGTGTGATTCAAAAGAAATTGAATTGAAAGCTGTCAAAAAAGACATGGAAAAATTAAGATTTTATATGTGTATATTTCAGCAGTCATCCCTGTAATTTGTCACCCGGTAATTTCTTTGTTCGGGATGAATCAGTAGCATCAGGGGCTTTAGAGGAATTAGACAGCTGCTTACTGAAGTATTTGGAAGATCGCAACATAAAAGGGAATAAGTTGATTGCAGTTTCAAACAACTGCTCCAAGCAAAACAAAAACTGCAACATTGTGTATGTTTGGATGCCGCTAATTGCAAAAGGAAGGTTTTCCTCCATTCATTACCACTTACCACTTTCTGGACATTCCATGTTACCAAGTGATTGAGGTTTTGCTGTTATTGAGAAGTATGTTTACTGATGTGTGCAATTTGTGCAATGGGGAAGATAGGAAGAAAGTCAACTTAAACAAACAAGGTCGTCCTCCAGCATCTTAACCAGTTTTTGAAAGAATTACTTCGGGTCACTTTCAGTTGACCCAAAGAAGAAACAAGACCGCATATCAGCACTGAATTGGATATCACATATTTATCAGAACTTTTACAGAGTCGTAAAAACTAAGGAGACATCTACAAATGATAAGTGTGTGTAGATGCTTTTGCAGACGAGATATGAGAAGTGACAGTAGTGCTGTGATAGTTACAGGAAAACAATGGTATGCCACAAAATATATTCATCACTGCTAAGAAAATATAAAAATTTGTACATTATTAATACAAAGTTCATATTTGTTGCCATTGATTTGTGTGCTTAAGTCTTTGAACAGTGTACACAAGTCACATTAATAATAAAATGTCAGTAACTCCTGCATGGAAACATTTTTTGAGACTTTCCAACTGAATATCTCCAGTCATAGCTAATGTAGGTTATCATTATTTTTCACAAACTGTAAATTTATGGAATGTCCACAACTCGCAGTACGGAGGTGGCGCTAAAGAAGAATGAAATTTATCATTTGTCTGCCTCGGTACCTGTACCTTTGCAATCAGCAAGGCATACTGCTAACTGAAAGGGCTTGGGTTCAATTCACGGCCAGGTCAGAGATTTTTCTCGAGTCCTGGACTGGGTGTTGTGTTGTCCTTATGTTTGTATCATCATAAATGAGAAGAGTATTGTCTCCAATATGCTGTCATATCATCTTTCTATTACTGAGATGACTACATGGGCATGAACCGAAAGCCAATAAATTGAAATAATAATAATAAAAAAAAGTTGCCATCATATCCTGCCATGTCTCAATGGCCAATGGATTCAGATGCTGCACAGGTTGCCGATTCGAACTTGTTTAGCATGGTAGTATGGGTCCAGTAGACAGTTTCTTTCAGTGTGCCCCACAAGAAGTAGTCACAAGGAGTGAGGACACTCACTCTGCACCAGTAAATTTGCAGTTATCCAATGCAGTGACTCTGTTTCCAAAGTATTCATCAAGAAAGCAAAGCACCCATTCAGTGGTATGTGGTGTGGCCCCATCTCGCATGGATTGCCCAGTACTCCCAACACTAGCTGTGTAGAGACTAATTGTTCCAGAATTGCAACGTAACCTTCACTAGTGGTCGTTTCTTGCATGAAAAAGGGGCCACTAATGCCCCTGCTACATACTGCAGCCCAAGCAATAACTTTGGGAGAATACAGTGGTTTTGCTTCATGCAAATTGAAATTTTTGAAACACCAAAATAACAAGTTTTCCTTATTCATGACTTTCATTCTGGTGGAAGTGCACTTCATCTGTGAACCAGATGCAGCAAACATCAAATCCTTCTTCATTATCAATCATTGTGAAAATCTGGTTTGCAAAGTCTGTCACACAGCTCGTATACGTATGTCCTGCTGGCTTTGGATTTTGAATGCAAAGATGTTTGGGCTCTGTCTCAGTATTTTCTGCATACTGGAATGCTTCAGACCAGTCTCTGCTACAATTCTTTGGATGGATTTCCTTGGATTTTGCTTAGTAATCCCAGAAACCTTTGTGACGTTTTCAGGAATAACCACAGCTTGCCTGAGCCAATCATTCCCCACTAGACCATCAACCTTGATGCCTGTCAATTGGAATTTGGGGAAGAACTTGTGAATGCTTTTCCCATCAGGTCCTTTTCAAGCATTAACTCATGTTCCAAAACTGCACCTTGTGCAGGTTACTCTGAGGTTACTAATAATATTGTCTGCCAGGTAATAAATATATAACATGAAAAGCAAAGGTCCCAACACTTTTCCCTTGCGTACACCTAAGTTACTTCTGCATCCAAAATAACAGGCTGTGTTCTTCTTGCTCAGACATCCTCAATTCAGGCTCAATTATTTTTTTTTCTTATGTCGCATATAATCATATTTTTTGTTAGTAAATGTTAGTGTGGTATCAATTTTACAAGAAACCTGTTTCTTTTTAGATGTCCTGGTCCTGGAGGTGGAAGGATCTCCTCACAGTGGAGGCAGCTCCTGTCAGTAAGCTTTACCAAATTATGGGTACAGCTCCAACAGATCCTCATGAAACCAACTTCAGAAATTGATAGGAAAAACAGAAAACTGATTCCAGACACCCCGTATTTGACCACGAGCATCGGCGACCAGGACTCAGAATTGTGAAAGAGCTTCCTGCAGGCAACTACAGCAATGCCTTCAATTCCTGGTGCTCGCCTAGTGGAACTTTGACAAGATCCTTCACCCAAAGCACACGAAACAAATGTCAAAGGAGAACCAGTGGCAGGTTCAGACCTACCTTATGTGATAAGAAAAAATGCTAAACAGATTGATAACTTGGGTTTCACAATGCAAAGTCAACTTCACAAAATAGTGCTTCAGCAGCGATGATGAAATTTGCCATTGTGGTGGCCTGCAGGAGCATCAACATCTATTTGTCTGTTAACAGGAACCTGCTGGACACACTACTACAAGTGATCTTGCTGCAGCTAAGAAAGCAGCCAAAATTGTCAAATAGTGGGCTCTCCCCAGAATTTGAAGAAAGAGCTTCCTACAGGCAACTACGGCAATGCCTTCAATTCCTGGTCCTCGCCTAGTGGAACTTTGACAAGATCATTCACCCAAAGCACACAAAACAAATGTCAAAGGAGAACCAGTGGCAGGTTCAGACCTACCTTATGTCATAAGAAAAAATGCTAAACAGATTGATAACTGGGGTTTCACAATGCAAAGTCAACTTCACAAAATAGTGCTTCAGCAGCGATGATGAAATTTGCCATTGTGGTGGCCTGCAGGAGCATCAACATCTATTTGTCTGTTAACAGGAACCTGCTGGACACACTACTACAAGTGATCTTGCTGCAGCTAAGAAAGCAGCCAAAATTGTCAAATAGTGGGCTCTCCCCAGAATTTGAAGAAAGAGCTTCCTACAGGCAACTACGGCAATGCCTTCAATTCCTGGTCCTCGCCTAGTGGAACTTTGACAAGATCCTTCACCCAAAGCACACAAAACAAATGTCAAAGGAGAACCAGTGGCAGGTTCAGACCTACCTTATGTCATAAGAAAAAATGCTAAACAGATTGATAACTGGGGTTTCACAATGCAAAGTCAACTTCACAAAATAGTGCTTCAGCAGTGATGATGAAATTTGCCATTGTGGTGGCCTGCAGGAGCATCAACATCTATTTGTCTGTTAACAGGAACCTGCTGGACACACTACTACAAGTGATCTTGCTGCAGCTAAGAAAGCAGCCAAAATTGTCAAATAGTGGGCTCTCCCCAGAATTTGAAGAAAGAGCTTCCTACAGGCAACTACGGCAATGCCTTCAATTCCTGGTCCTCGCCTAGTGGAACTTTGACAAGATCCTTCACCCAAAGCACACAAAACAAATGTCAAAGGAGAACCAGTGGCAGGTTCAGACCTACCTTATGTCATAAGAAAAAATGCTAAACAGATTGATAACTGGGGTTTCACAATGCAAAGTCAACTTCACAAAATAGTGCTTCAGCAGCGATGATGAAATTTGCCATTGTGGTGGCCTGCAGGAGCATCAACATCTATTTGTCTGTTAACAGGAACCTGCTGGACACACTACTACAAGTGATCTTGCTGCAGCTAAGAAAGCAGCCAAAATTGTCAAATAGTGGGCTCTCCACAGAATTTGAAGAGAATTATCTTGCTGTTTTTTTTTTTTTTTTTTTAAATCTTCCTGTCTGTGTTTTATCAATACTTGTGGTACATATTTTTCCCTGTATTTTTACTGTTATTAATTTCTATCTGTATGTTACTGAATTTCCTCTGTAACTGATTTTTTATATGTATTCAATCTCAATATGTATGTTATTAATGCTCTGTCGGTTTTGTAATAATTCAATGTCCTGGACATGTAAAATATAGTAAATAAATTTCGAGATTTAAAAGAGAGTTTGCGTGTTATTGCTGGCAATGCTTGCGAAATACGGTTGCGCTGTGGTGCTTCTATTGCTTTACACAGAAATCAATATTCACATGAATTTATCAGAGTTGAATAGATCAAACAGCTCAGCTGTGGTAATAATACTGAAGAAATGACACAGCAACTACTTATTGTTCTCTGTTTCAAAAATTAACAGCTTCAGATGATTTTTGCATCCATCTTCTGAAGTTCCTTATGCTATCATAATAAATTTTAGAGGTACTGAAACAACTGTTCTTGTGTGCAGCTGTTAGTCTTTGCTTTCTCACATCCACTCAATCTGCAGCTCTTGATCTTTAACTAGGGGCCATTAGGAGACTCACACTCCTACTATATCCCCGACCCTGCCATCAGCTACAACTACTCCTCTGTGCCTTGAGAGGTGTTTACTCCTTTCCTGAAACAGCTATCAGAAGTCCTCTAGTAGGAGCCTGGAGTTGTTCATACTTATTACATTCTGATGTAGAAATCGGCTACCAGAAGTCCTCTATTAGAAACCTTGAGTTTTTCGCACCTGGTACATTCTGATGCAGCCATCAGTACTGGACATCCTCCAGAAGAGATCTTGAGGAGATGTCTACTGCTAGTATGTTCTGACCCAGCTGTCTGCTACTAAAAGTCATCTAGTAAGGCCATTGAGATGTTATCGCCTTCTATGTTATGATGCAGACATCAGATGTCCTCTAGTAGGTGCCTTGAGAGTTGATTTCCATACCTGCATTCTGACATGGCCATTGGCTGTCCTCTAATAAAGATGTTGTTGAGATGCGCACTCCTGCTACGTTCTGACACAACCATCAGCTACTAAAAGTTTTTATTGCGGACCCTGAGGAGAAGTACATTTCTATTATGTCCTGATACAAACATCGCTACTGCAAAAATCCTCTAGTAGGGGACTTGAGGAGATGCATACTGCTACTATGTTCTGACACAGCTGTTGGCTACTATAGGAGCTCTAGTGTGGGCCTTTAGGATATGTTCACCCTTATTACTACATTCTACCACAGCCTTCAGCTACTACAAGCACTCCAGTGTGGGCCTTGCAAGTCTTTGCTACAAATGCTAGTTCCCGTTGTAACCCTGAATGTTGACCATTCCACCTGGCATGCCCTGTATATTTACAAATGGTAGGCCTGAAATGAAACCATTGCTTTTCTCCCCTGTTTTGTTGATGTTGGGCTTTGTACGTACTGCCATTACCTTGCTTTCTCCTCTACTTTGATAGTGGCTCCAGTTGCTTCAGGTATGTCACATTGAGCTGAAGAAACTCATTAATGTTTAGATACCATTGAGCTTCATGGAAAGCATTTGACACAGTGCCTCCTGTAGTCTGATAACAAAGGTATGAGCATATGACAGAGTAGGTTCCCAGATATGTGAGTGGCTCACCTGTACGTTGTCCTCACTGGTGAGTATTCATCAGAGAGAAGGGTATTATCCAGAGTGCCCCAGGAAAGTGTGATGGGACCACTGTTGTTATCTGTATACATAAATGGTCTTATAGACAGGGTGAGCAGCAGTCTGTGGCTGTTTGTTGTTGATGCTGTAGTGTATGGGAAGGTGTTGTCACTGAGTGACTGTAGTATGACACCAGATGACTTACACAAAATTTCTAGTTGATGTGATGAATGGCAGCTACCTTTAAATGTAGAAAAATGTCAGATAATGCAGATAAGCAGGAAAAATAGTCCCGTAATGTTCAAATACAGCATTAGTAGTGTGCTGCTTGACACAGGTATGTTGATTCGATATCTAGGTGTAATATTGCAAAGTGATATGAAATGTTTATCTTGTCATAAAGACTTCATTTTTATTGTCTGTATGGATTTTAATTCCCATTTACTTTCACAATCATCAGTTATTTTGCTGCCCAAACAGCAAAAGTCATCTACTGTTAGTGTCTCATTTCAGAGTTTAATTTGAGTCCTTTGCCATCTCTGGAAGAGTTACAATGTAATCAGTATCTTACAAAAGTTTTATTTCTTCGCCCTGAACTTTAATTCTGTTTCAGAAGTTTACTCAATGTACAAGTTGAATAACATGTAAGATAGGTTACAACCCTGTCTCTGTACGTTCTTTCAAATACTGCCTCTCTTTCTTGTCCTTGAACTCTTAAAAGCTGCAGTTTGGTTTCTGTACAAGTTGCAGATAACCATTTGCTCCCCGTATTTTATCTTTATTAATATCAGAATTTCGAAAAGTTTATTTCAGTCAGTATTGTCAAAAGATTTCTCTAAATCAACAAATGGTACAAATGTAGATTTACCTTTTTTCAGTCGAAAATACCTCAGTTTCCTGTTTTTACAGATTGTTCGATTTTTGATATGCATGTTTCTTTCTAGTCTCTGGCAGAAACAAGCACGGATTGTTACTGTAGTTAAGTGGTGAATCATTCATAAATGCCACATTCTTTGCCAGCAGTTGGTGTGTTGGTCTAGCCACTTGTAGTCGGAAGTGTGATTAAACGTTTTAAATTAATCTTTTCATCACTAGTCCACCTTTTTAAGTAGACCCCTGTAACTGTGACACAAGCTGGAGCGTCTCATCAGCCTGATGAGACAATTCTGTATAACAACACAATCTTCTACATAAGATGACAATCAGTTTCTTGTTCAAAACAGATAAATCCCAAGTTCTAAGTATTGTAATTTCCCTGAAACTATAATCAGATTCTGAAAAGTGAAATTCCAGTGAAGTCTCCTCTTTTAGAACTATGATACTAGCTGCAGAAATTACCATAGTTCTTTTTGAAAATACAACATTGATAGCAATATCTTCGTAACTTCCTGGCAGATAAAAACTGTGTGCCAGACTCGTACCTGAGCACAGAACCTTTTGCAGGCAAGTTCTCTGCTAATTAAGCTACTCAAGTTCAATTCATGATCCATTCTCACAGCTTCACTTTCGTCAGTATCTCAGAAGAACTTCTGTGAAGTGTGGAAGGCATGAAATGAGGTACTGGCGCGCTCGCTGTGTGCGTGCGTGCGTGCGCGCGCATGTGTGTGTCAGTTGAGACACATTCTCAGATAGCCCAGTCAGTTAAGCAGTTGCCCAGAAAACAAAAGATCTTGGTTGGGGTTTCAGTCCGGCACAAAGTTTTAATCTGCCAGAAAGGTTCACATCAGCATATACTGTGCTGCAAAGTAAAAAAAATTGCCCTAGGCTGTGTCTAAGCCGTGTCCCTACAATATCCTTTCTTCCAGGAGTGCTAGTCCTGCAAGTTATGCGTGAGAACTTCTGTGAAGTTTTGAAGATAGGAGGAAGTAAAGCTATGAGAATGGGTCGCGAGTTGTGTTCGGGTAGCTCCATTGGTAGAGTACTTGCCCATGAATGGCAAATGTCGTGGGTTCGGGTTGAGTCTGGCACACAGTTTTAATCTGCCAAGAAGGAAATTCATTCTGGAATATCTTTGCAATTTATATAGCTGCGAATAGAGACTGTCATTCAGTGAGGACTTTTTCACAATTCATTTGGACAAAAACAGAATTCAGACATCTTAAACAGTTCAGGAAATATCTAAGGTGAACAACTTAGCTCACTGACCCTGTATATAAATGCCATAGCAGATAACAGAAGCACCATAAGGCTGCTCGCAGATGATGCTGTTGTGTTGCTAGAATAGTATAGTGAATTGCAGGAAGAGCTGTGTTGGATTTACACTTGGTTCAGGAATTGGCAGCTGACCCTAAACATGAATAAATGTAACACATAGTGCATGAACAGATGAAAAGGCCCATTCTTGTACAATTATGGGTGTTGAATAAGCACTGAAAACAGTCGCATCAATTAAATATATGAGAGAGTGCATACAAAGTAATTTAAAGTGTTATGACTGCATAAAACTAATTGTAGGAAAGGCAGAGGCCAGACTGAAGTTTGTTGGAAGAATCGTCAGGAAGTGTTGTCCACCCATGAAGTTAGTAACTTACAAACTCTTGTTCTAATATTACTAGAATATTGGTCATCAGTCTAGAACCCTTGCTGGGTAGGAAAGATAGAGGAAATAGAGAAGATCCACGAAAGCAGTGCATTACATCCTAGGTTCATTTAGTAAGTGTAAATGTGTCCAGGTGATGTTCATCCAAATCCAGTCACATGTTACAAGAGACGCATTGTTTATCATGGTGTAGTATACTGTTAAAATTCTGTGAACACATTTCTAGAAGTGTGAACTGTTATATTGTTTCCCCCTACTATATCATGATGAAAAAAATCATGAAGGTAACCTGTGAGAGATTTGAGCTCACAGAGGCTTACTGATAATTATTTTTCCTGCACAACATTTGTGACTGGAACATTAAAGGGGGGGGGGGGGAGGAGGAGGGGGAGGAATGTTAGAGTGGTACACAAAGTACCACACACCATAAGATGACTTGCAAAGAATGGAGACAGGTAATGAATAGTAAAAACGGCACAAATGCTACTGGTAAAGTAAATTTAGCTTTCAGCCAACAAGGCCTTTGTCAAAAATAGATAATGCGCGCGCGCGCGCGCGCGCGCGCACACACACACACACACACACACACACACACACACACACACACACACACGACCAGTCTCTAGTCTGGAGCCAATTACATTGTTACATTCCATTCTGGATTTTCCATTGTTTGGTAAAGTAAACAGTGTTTTGAAAATGAAGTTTCTTGTATGCATAAAATCGAATATTTAAAATGAGTGTGCATTACTGTTTTTAACAAATGGTTGTGATTTATGGACATTTTAACTGAAAAATCATTCAAAAACTGAGGTTAATCAGCAGTGGAGGAGTGCATGTTGGGAATCAGTTGTAGACACACAAACCAATGAATATAATGAACTGGAATCTGAAAATACGATCATAATAAAAATGCTAAGCAGGTGAGCAGGACATGTAGGTAAGTATATAGATGGTAGATGGGCCAAGGAAGCTCACTGCTGGATTCAAAGATAAGAAAATGACCTAGTTGATGGTGTAATGAAAGGTAGGTAGGTAGCATTACACAACTTGCAGGAGCAACATATGTGAAGAATGCAGCACATGAAGAACTGTGGAGGAAAACTTTATCCAGCAGTAGGTTTCAAGTGGATGACGGTGGTAGTAGTAGTGATCAAATAAATATTAGTATCTAGCAAAATGGCAATAACAAAGGGTTGTGAATTGATTTAGTCTCATGTCTGAAAGATAATGAAATATTTTTCTGTTAGTAAGAAAATTTCATTTTAGTTCCCATGTGGTAATTACCTCCCAGGTTGGAAACAACTGGAGTAGATGATGAATTTATTCCTCTCTGTGAAGATCTGAGTTCTCACTCATCAACAAGATCACAGTGAAGGAAATCAGTGGACAAGGAAGTACACTGAGGTGACAAAATCCATGGGATAGTGAGATGCATATATACAGATTGTGCTAGTGTCACATACATGAGTACAAAAGGCTAGTGCATTGGTGGAGCTGTCATTGGTACTCAGGTGATTCGTGTATGAAGATTAATAATACAATTATGGCCACATTACAGAAATCAACAGATTTTGAATGCAGGATGTTAGTTGGATATGGGATATCAATTTGGGAAATCGTTTGGGAATTCAATATTCTGTGATCCAGTGTCATGAGCGTACCAAGAATACCACATTTCAGGCATTACCTCTCACTATGGACAATGCAGTGGTCATGGCCTCATTTGCATAGATTTGTCAGTGCTAATAAACAAGCAACACTGCATGAAATAACTGCAGAAATCAATGGGGACATGATGATCATATCCATCAGGACAGTGCGGCAAAATTTGGCGTTAATGGGCTATGGTAGACAGACGTGAGTGCCTTTGCTAACAGCCCATCATCACCTACAGCACCTCTCTTGGGCTCGTGACCATATCTGTTGGCCCCTAGATGACTAGAAAACTGTGGCCTTCTCAGACGAGTCCTGATTTCAGTTGGTAAGAGATTATGGTAGGGTTTGAGTGTGGTGCAGACCCCACAAAGCCATGGACCCAAGTTGACAGCAAGGCACTGTGCAAGCTGGTGGTGGCTCCATAATGGTGTGGGCTGTGTTTACATGGAATGGACTGGATTCTCTGGATATTTGGCTACTTGGAGACCATTTGCAGCCATTCATGGATGTCATGTTCCCAAACAAGGATGGAATTTTTATGGATGACGATGTGCAATGTCACCAGGCCACAGTTGTTTGTGACTGGTTTGGAGACTATGCAGTGAGTGCATGCCACTACGAGCTGCTGCACTACGCCAGGCAAGAGGAGGTCCGACACAACATTAAGAGGTATCCCAACTTTTGTCCCCTCAATGATGTAGTGTGACTACTTAACAAGAAAGTTGACACTGGGGAAGTATGGTAAAGTTCATGGTATAAGTAAATCCCCTGTTGCCATGAAATAGTGGTTGAGGTAACTGCTTGTGATATGCGGGAAATCCAGGATTGGGTCATATTGTGGTACAAATATTTAATTTTCATTACATACTCATTATACTGTAGGTTCAGCATAACTGAACAGTTTCTGCTGTCATTTCATGTTACTGCGTCTTCACTGATTTCATCCCCACCAATTCATTCCACTGCATGTAATTCATTTCCTGTGTATCTGTTATAGCAGTGTAAGACTTTTCACTCTACTGAGTCCATTTATTCCCCCTGTGGTGCAATTGGCACATGCACTATGTAGTGGAATTGTTCCAGGATTGTAGGTGGAAACAACAGTGACAATGAAAGTTTCAGACAAGCCTGGAGGCAAACTCAAACAGCCTAATGAGTACAACAAATGCTCGAAATATGCAGGAAATCCAATTTGAGTCCCAGTCTTGTGCAATTTTCAGTTGTCACTACATATTCGTAGTTTGAATTCTGAAAGTCACAAAGGATCCTATGTTACAGACACAAAATGACAGGAAAACAGTTGAACTGACAATGAAATTCTAGTAGCAGACAAGATTTGAAAACATAAGATGAGGGAGCAGATGACTATTTAAAAATATGTGCATTGGGGAACATATTCAAGTGTGCTGCAATTTAGATCTGTTGTAATAATCTATAATACTCAATGCAATCTCAGATTATCATACAAAGTATTCTTCTGGTATATAGGTTGGGCAAAGTGCAGTGATCTACAAGGGGATAACATAAAAATAAAGATACTTTCATTTTTTTTTTTTTTTTTATAAACCACAGCCTTTCACTGTCAGGCTAGGAACTGACCACCTTGCCCTTGTGAACTATACATCCATTTCAGGATAAAAGATTCCAGATTGCAAACTTAAACTAGACCATAGGTCATAACTCATTTTGTTAACCATATTTTGTATAATGCCATAACTGTGTCAAGTAGCTCATGAATTGACAGCATGATGCACTGTTGATTATGATTTAATAATTGCACGAGGATATTCAAATTGCCAGCACTGTTACTGCTTGCAAATAGGTGTTGGTCAAGCAGTGGTATCATGCTTGACCTGATTGCACATTTTCATTCTAATTGTCACAAGCATAATACATTGCAACAATTAACAACAATCGAGGCATCCAGAAGCAAAATGCAGTGAGTGGACAAGAACATTTTTTTTTTCTCCAGGAAGCTCAAAATAATTCTTACTTCCTTCGTATGGCAGAGATTTGAAATGCTTTTTCATCATAGACTTATATTTCCTTAAGGAGTATATTTCTGACAATTCCTGAAATATTCGGCTTATTTACAGAGTTTTGCTTCTGTAGAGATGGGTGTGCACCACATAACAGTAAAGACACCTAATACTGGTACAAAGGAGAAAATAAAATAATTCAATGGCTATAATTGATTGTGATTACAAAGTATGTGGCATTGCACAAAAATTTGAAAGTAGTTGAAATGTCATGAGCTCAAAAATCCTGTACTGTCTCACCCTGTCTAAATTAAATTGACTACTTCTGTATGAATTTCAAAGCCTGAGTCCTCAGCATTATTCACAGCTTTTTGATGATCAATGATATTGTTGTAGAAAGCAAGATTTTTGTTTTCTTTCAAAGTCTGCCCAAAATGCTTTTTAAGCAGATCAGTAGCCCTGATTCTGATAACATTTGGTTCCATGAATGAGTAGGCTTTGCCTCATCTGTATATCCCCCTTCTGCTTTTCCAGTTTGGATAACATTTGGTTGCATGGACAAGTAGGCTTTGCCTCGTTTGCATATCTCTGCTCCTTCACTAAGGTCCATCCTGCAGCCCTCTTCACCTTTTACTAGTTGGCTTCCATGTTTACTTTTGGTGATGTCAACCAGTTTCACAGGGCTAAACCTGAAGTGCTGCTGAGTAGGTGGCTTAGTGACCCCAGCATGTGCATCCTTCCAACACTTATTGTTGACATATGCTCCTAATTGGAAAACTACTCCATGATCCTTGCACACTTAAGTAACTCACATGGTGGGGTAACTGTGACTTTAGACCTAAGAAACGTTTCTGTTCAACCACAAATTCTGCCACAGAAGCAGTCACCATCACCCCAGTTGCCAATCAGTATCCACTACTGGCAGCGGAACAGAGCAAGACCGTGCGAACTGCCGAAAACCAACACACTGAAGATGAAGCCAGCTCCTGTCTTGGCACTCCCTGCCATACAGTCAGAGCATCGGCTTTCACCCATCATCATGGAAGTTAAGAACAACTATGAAGGTTTCCTGCAGCACCTCAAACAGTGGATGGCAGACATTTTCATTGTGAGGGCTACAGGAGTTGTGTGAGTCCAACTCTCAAATGTTGAAGACATCTGCTCACAAGCAAGGCAGTAGAGCTCTCGAGCCCTCTCTACACTTATTTTGTTGCCCTAGATAACCCTGTCAAGGCAGTCATCAAGAGTTACCCAAACTGCATGAACCCTGATCTCCAAAAAAGTCCTGGAGGACATAGGATTTGGTGTGCGCAGTGATGCACAGCAAATCCACCCAGGCACTGAGTCATCTTCTTCCCTGATGAGTGCCAACAGTAACCAGGAGAACAAGAAGTTCTTTTCAGTGAAGAGGGTGGCACACTTGTGTCACTGCCGAGCATCTGCGGAACAAGAAAGGCTCGCTCAGTGCTTCCACTGCCGAGCGGTGGGACGTGGGGCTCGCCACTGTACCTTCACCAAGGCACACATGAGGGTGTGGGCTAACACGTCAGCACAAGGTGCTCGTTACCTAAGACACGTGAATGAACAAATGCCAGACAACACCTCAACACTTGGGGCCAGCAGAAGACAGCACCCATGTGGTGGCATCAAATGTGTAAGGGCGAGTACACGAGAAGAAAACTGAGATCAACCCCTAGGAGGAAAATCCACTGCCCTGATGAAACCGTCACAGTGACAGGCGTCAGTAGCACAAGCACTACCAAAGCCATCCATGTCAACACTGCACCCTGCCACCCCACACCATCACTCATGGCCAATGGAGACCTGGCCACACTCTTCACCTCACAGTCTGCAATGCTTGAACAGGTCTCACACCTTGCTGAGATGCTGTGGAGAGTTTCTGAGGCAGTGATGTCTGGTGCCCAAGCAGTACAGATATCTACACAACAGGTGAGACCATACACTTACTACTGACACATCCATATTCGAGCTTTGATGTCACACCAACTTGGCCTATATTACACTGTCTGCACTGCTTCCAGGTGCAGACGACACGAAAAACCTGAAGTGGAAACATAGGAGACAATCAAAAAAATTTCTATTGCAGAATCTGGGGGTGAACACCATATGCCAGTACTCCAAAACAATAAGGCAGAGGTGAGAGAGGTGAAAAGAAACTCCCCAAGAACTTAATGCATCACGGTGTAAGGTCCTGTTTACAGGTACACTGATAATGAAGTTCTTATTTATTTCCATGCAGTGAAATAGAATAAAATACGAGAGTTGACAACAGAATCTTATCTCATGCGTTTTGCTTCGTTTCTCTTCAGGTCAGAAAGATTTGTTGATCTTTGGTGGCTTTTCCGTCTCGAACTGATTGTACACCTATTCCATCATCAACATCCTTGATTATGGAGGAAATGATAAAGCACTCTTTATGCAACAAATACACCATAAACATTGCCCATGCACTCACAAAGAAGCCAAGTGAAGCCAAGAAAAAGGTGCCAATATGACTAGGTAATGGCCAGCGTACTACTGCTTTTTGTTTTATGGTAGTGCGAAGTAGGGACAACTTGACCAAGCCACTACACACAAGCTAACATTCATGAAATAATAAGCTGGAAAAGCAGCATTATTCAGACAAAATACATAATGTGTACAAAGCAAGTGTTGCATCTTAAAACCTTCCTCCGATGAACCCCTTGAGTGCGGCATTGCAAAAGGTCAATGAGTTTATAGCATTGGACGCCACATATATTGTCTACCATGCAACCAATATATTGGCTGCTATTGGCAACTGGGGATGGGAATGGGGGTATCCAATGCTGAGCATAAGGTTAAGGAGCATAGTTGAACTGCTTAGTCAACAAGTAATTCGCAACAGTGTTACAGCACTAGTGGTGTTCATACAAAGCAGGGCATTTGCTATGATAAACAAAGCAAACATTGTATTATATCTACAAAAACAGTTGCCAAAGTTGACATTTTGCCAGAAAGGAGCCCAAGGAATTTTGCAGAGTGAGAAAGAAGTGGCAGATGAATGTTAGCATTTCTGCCAGAAGTGGCAGATGAAATGTTAGCATTTCTGCCAGATGGGTCAATGGAAGGTGTGGTGTCAAATACACTCGACTGTGTGGACAATTTGCACCAGGAGTACAATGATGATGATGATGATGATGATAACGTGCTTAACAAGTGAAAGTGATATAGAAACAAGTGTTAAGTCTTGTAGTTCATCATCCTTGTTGGACAGAAAGCCACAAATACCATCTCCAGCAAAACGCTGTAAAGGACAATTGTCATAAAAGTAGTGGATACTAAACATAATCACAAATGTGGAAGATGATCCGCAACATAGTAAAAAAGAAAGAAAAAAAATATATATTATGAAAAGATTTCGAATAAGTATGCAGCAATATGACTGTGTAGTGCATAAGAAAAATTATGGATATTCAAGGGAGAACAAGTTGCATTTGTTACTAGTGTTTGCGTGTTTCAAGGATGCTTGATACAAGTTACAGGATGTGCAGGATAGTGACTTCCTACACGAAATTGTACACGACAAAGATTACAGTGATTTCAAGAGAAGCAGGGGATGGTTGCATAACTTCAAACAGTGCTACAGAATTAGAGGACGTAAAATAACAAAACTTCAAACAAAATGTCAACTTGATGATGCACAGCTAATAGTGGAATTGGCCCAAAAATTTGTAGATGAGATAAACAAACTTATCCCATTGTTCAGTAAAGAATTTGTTTTCAACTCTGACCAATCGGGATTTGAAGAAGAAATGCATACAAAAGGAAGCCTGGAAATTAGAGGTACCAAGAGAGTTGTATCAAGATCAACTAACATCAGTACCTTAACACATTCATATATAATTATGCTGATTGTTAATCTGGATGGTAAATTGGCTGGAAAGTTATTTATTGTGCAGTGAGAAGCTTGAGGTGCTCTGCCCCCTATGATTCCTTCTCATGTGCGTGATTTTGCAAGGGCAGTAGGGAATATTTAAATCACAGCAAGCAAGAGTGGGAAAATGGGTGTAAGAGAACTACAAAAATAGTATAAGCACTGCTTTTGGCCAATAGCTGGTCAAAACAACTTAAAAATTTGCACTTGCTTCATTCCTGGTTTGTGTGTAAAACTCGTACTCCTTTAGAGCAAAGTATAAGTGTGTGACACTGCAGTTCTTGTCATCTGAAACCACTGGACAAATTCCACCTCTGGATGTTTCATCCCCCCTCCCCCCCCCCCCTCCCCCACCTGTAAATCATATTATCGCACTATCTACAGCTACACCTTAAAGGATAGCTAATTTCATGATAAGTTCCACGACAGATTGTTTTGCATTCAGTTACATGCCATCACCTTCCATCACTCTTTCAGAGTGGATACCTAGCTGAATGTCCTGCATGGTGTGTAACTCCCAAGGAGTTCGCCTTTGATCTTGATGTGAACCTTTGTTATCACTGCGGTGCACCATTTTTCATTCAGTGTCCACAGTGCAACTTAATGGTTTGTTCTGAAGGTTTCTTGAATATTGATGATGTCCATTTTTTGGAGTGTAATACATACATCCCACAGAAGGTTGATCTCTGCACCTCCTGAACATTGATTTTCTGTCACCCTCCTGATGCACATGGTGAGTCATTAGCAGCTAATATATTTCCTGTCATTATTGTTAACACAAAAATGAACCCTACTAGAGATTGAACTAGCGACCTTATTCTCAAGGCATTCCTTTGTTTGATAATGGCATTTGCTATGGATATACAAATTTTCTGCCACTTTATCATGCAAAGCATGTACTCAGTTTTGCTTTGCAACCAGAAGTGGATACATGGACTTTTACATCCATAGCCTATTTTGCAGGTATGTTTTAGGGCAGACACAAGCTGCTTTGATTGTGTTTTAAGTGTGTAATCGATAGATGGCAGCATAGAGAACAAAATGGTGGCAACAATTCATTTTAGAAAACAAATGGATTTTCTGCAGTCTGCTTCTGGACACCCCAGTTAATATGGGCACCATTTGACAGCTATAAGTGGAAAAAGTAAAACGGTTGGAGGCTGGGTGTGGTTAATCTCAGCTTTGTAGTAGAGGTTGGGTCCCCACATGTAACGGAAATAAATGTACGAAAAAGAAGTCAAGCAGTGTACAAGCATAATGATTTTTAGTTTGGGTACTGGAATTAAACAGGAGAGATAAAGTAAGAAATGACTTTCCTTGACTACAGCTAGTAAATGGATATACTTGGTTGTAGAATCTTCTGTCCTCCGTAGTCTCAAACTGAAATTTTTTTTGGATATTCTAACTTCTCTCAACAATAATGAATGTAATACCACGGGATTTCAGATTCATGAGTATGCACATTTATTTTCCTTAACATACTCTTACTCCTTACAGTCTCTAACAAATAACAGTACTTTCCTTGTTGTTGCACCAGTAGCTCTCTTAAAACTTGTGCAGTCAATTTTCACCCAACACATTATCATTTAACAGCCAAGTACAGCACCCTTATATCTTGATATCTTAACCGAAATTCTCACTCTGTGGTAATTCATTAATCTCATTCTTTGCTGTTGCCCAGCATTACTTTATAACTCGCTGAATTCACCCTCAACATAGTCTGATTAATCATCCACTAACTGAAGTTCAATAACCACTGACAGTATGTACAATTGTCTTTTTGAAAACCATATTTTACCAAAACTGACAACAAATTAAATGTTCATGCACATAAGTGTCCCATAAATCTCGATAAAAATGAAGATTCCAACAAATAATTGCAAACTCTTTACACAGAAATGTTACCATGTTTAAAACTGATTGCTGTAACACATCATTTTGCAGGGGGTTGACAAAAATATGGAAACACCAAAAAGATAACACATTACCATGCCTAACATGGTGCAGAAAACCCGATGGCATTCAAAAAAACTTCCAGCCATTTTGGAATGGATGAATAAAAGATCCCCATATGATTTTCAGGGGAATGTTATACCATTCTTCCTGAAAAATAGTGGAAAGTACAGGTAAAAGTTATGGAGTTGGACAACGATCATGTACACTTCTCTCCAAAGCAGACACAAAGTCTCAGTAATATTGAGATCTGGTGATTGTGGTCATGCAACAGTTCATCTTCATGATTCCAAAACCAGTCATTGATGTTGTGAGCTGTGTGAAGAGGCAGTCATTTTGAAACACAGCATCATCATTGGGGAACAAATAATGTACTATGGGGTGGACCTGATGAGCCGAAATGGTCACATAATCCTTGGCAGTATTGTGGCCTTGCAGTGTAATGACAGGTCTCATGGAATACCTTGATGTGACTGCCCAAATCATCACTGCAGCCCCACCATGTTTCACTCTTGGAGCATAAACTCAGTCAGAAGTTGGGAGCAGTGTGAAACAAGACTCACCTGACCAAATGACTTTCTTCCATTGTTCCTTAGTCCAGGTTTTATGGCTCCGCCACAACATTTTCCCGTTACATGCATTTGAAATTACAGTTCACCCTGCAGTTTCCACTCTGGGGAGTTCCTTTCATGTTGTTTTGGTGTTAACAGGGTTCACGAGGGCGAAATTCAGTTCTGCAGTGATTTTTGCAGCTTTGTTCTCTTAGTTTTCATCACAATACTCTTCAATCACTGTCTGTCATGATCAATCAACTCACACTTTTGACCATGTTATTACTTACAAGGGAACCTCCCCATTGCACCCCCCTCAGGTTTAGTTATAAGTTGGCACAGTGGATAGGCCTTGAAAAACTGAACACAGATCAATCGAGAAAACAGGAAGAAGTTGTGTGGAACTATGAAAAAATAAGCAAAATATACAAACTGAGTAGTTCATGCGCAAGATAGGCAACAACAAGGAAATAGCAAGCTTGGGAGTGCTGCGGCCCCGTGGTTAGTGTGAGCAGCTGCGGAACGAGAAGTCCTTGGTTCAAGCCTTCCCTCGGGTGAAAAGTTTAACTTTTATTTTCAGTTTATGTGACAAACGCTTATGTTTTAATCACTTTTTGGGGAGTGATTATCACATCCACAAGAAAACCTAAATCGGGCAAGGTAGAAGAATCTTTTTACACATTCGCCAAGTGTACAAGTTAGGTGGGTTGACAACATATTCCTGTCATGTGACGCACATGCCGTCACGAGTGTCGTATAGAATATATCAGACGTGTTTTCCTGTGGAGGAATTGGTTGACCTATGACCTTGCGATCAAATGTTTTCGGTTCCCATTGGAGAGGCACGTCCTTTCATCTACTAATCGCACGGTTTTGCAGTGCGGTAGCAAAACACAGACACTAAACTTATTACAGTGAACAGAGACGTCAATGAACGAACGGACAGATCATAACTTTGCGAAAATAAAGAAAGTAAACTTTTCACCCGAGGGAAGACTTGAACCAAGGACCTCTCGTTCCGCAGCTGCTCATGCTAACCACGGGACCACGGCGCTCCTGAGCTCACACTATCCTTGATGTTGCATATCTTGCACATGGACTACTCAGTTTGTATATTTTGCTTATTTTTTCATAGTTCCACACAACTTCTTCCTGTTTTCTCAATTGATCTGTGTTTAGTTTGTCAAACCTATCCACTGTGCCAACTTATAACTAAATCTGAGGAGGGGTGCGATGGGGAGGTTCCCTTGTTAGTGTATGATTTTTTCAGTTTTCCCTGTATGTAGTATAAATATTCAAGACACTGAATAGCTGCCATTCATAGCCAACTGGCTAATTGCCTTGCAAGGCCTGAATATTTTTATATTAGGGGTGGTATATAAAGACTGGCAAAATAATAGTCTGTAATCTTGATAATTACATTTAGTTTATAAAAATGTAGGGCAAAAATTTAATAATGTAGATGACTTACAAATTCCAGGAATCATTTGCTTTAACTAAGAGACAGCTGTTTAGAAAATTTGTAAAGCTGTCATGTTCAAAATTTTGCTAATTTATGTAGTCTTAATCACAAACTTAATTCACTAATGAAGATTGTTATCTGGTTCAGAAAAAGAGTAGCAACAAAAGTAGTCAAATCCTGTAATCTAGCAAGCATAATGGCTAAAATGGCAAAAGTAATTTTGGGTGTGACCAATCTATACTATGGCCTGCCCAGTTAGCTGAGCAGTCTAACACATGGCTTTCTGGAGTGGGAAGGAGAACCTGGTCTCTGGCCCGAATCCACCCGGAGGACTTGTGTCGAGGTCTGGTGAGCTGGCCAGTCTGTGGATGGTTTTTAGGCAGTTTTCCATCTGCCTCGGTGAATGTGGGCTGGTTCCCCTTATTCTGCCTCAGCTACACTATGTTGGCCATTGCTGTGCAAAAAGTTCTCCACGTATGCGTACACCACCATTACTCTACCACGCAAGCACTCGTCTGGTGTGAGACGTTCCCTGGGGGGAATATATAATAGAGGGAAACATTCCACGTGGGAAAAATATATCTAAAAACAAAGATGATGTGACTTACCGAACGAAAGTGCTGGCAGGTCGATAGAAACACAAACAAACACAAACATACACACGAAATTCTAGCTTTCGCAACCAACGGTTGCATCGTCAGGAAAGAGGTAAGGAGAGGGAAAGACGAAAGGATGTGGCTTTTAAGGGAGAGGGTAAGGAGTCATTCCAATCCCGGGAGCGGAAAGACTTACCTTAGGGGGGAAAAAGGACGGGTATACACTCGCGCGCCCCCCCCCCCCCCCACACACACACACACACATCCATCCGCACATATATATATATATATATATATATATATATATATATATATATGGAAAACATTGTTACTAAATATTTTAAAAAAATTAGCTTTCCTTCAGGTATAGAATGGCTGGAAATGCACTTATTTCTGGGTTCTTATTTCATGTAACTTGGCGCACATTACACTATTCTAATTATTGGGTTTGATTAGTGCATTCTCTTTTATGCCAGCCTGCCTACATTAATTACTGAGTTGTGTAAATTCAATGTACAGGGTGATTATAATTAAAGTTAAACTTTCGAAACACTGTAGAAATAACACCACTGGTCAGAATGACATCAAATTGCAGCAGAATATTATCAGAGAAGAGGGAAAACGTTATGGCAGAAGAAAAAAAAAATTGTGTGAAAATTGATCAGTAGATCATGCTGTATGTGTCAGAACATGTAAATGAAAACACCTGTCATGTGCACGACCCATTGAAATTGGCATAAACATGCCGGGTACAAAGCTTTTCCTCCTTATGCAACTGTAACGTTTGCCACGACTGTCTCACTGCAACATCGCACTCTGCTTGTAAGGCTGTATTACAAGAATGATGACTATACACGTTGCTCTGCAGAAGTTCCAGACACAGTAGGGTTTGAAAAAAGGCATTGGTCCGATGACTGCTGTGGGTCTGGAGAAAATGATTCGGAAATTCGAAAAGACGGGTTCTTTTGGTGTGCAACCTGGTAGAGGGACGAAACAAATTGGTTCAACGTCAATGGAAGCAGTGGCCACAGCAATGCAGGAGGAGACGAGTGGTGATGAGCAAACGTGTAGTGCATAGAGAATTGCTCGAAGATTGGACATACCAGTGAGCATGGTGCGTAAAATACTACGAATCATCCTTCTTTGCTATCCATTCAAAATCACCCATGTGCACGAGTTGCTTCCTGTTGACCTGCAAGCAAGAGAGATCTTCACTTCAGAATTTCTTGCTAGCATGGAAGTGGACAATGATTGGCCATGGAAGATATTGTGGACAGACAAAGTCCACTTACATCTGACAGGGTATGTCAATGCACAGAATTGTCGAATATGGGCAATGGAAAATCCACACGCAAATCAACCAGTACCACTTCATCCTGAAAAGGTCACTGTGTGGTGCAGGTTTATGGCCATATTTTTTCAAAGTCTGGTCCTGTTACCTGTACCGTCACTGGTAAGTGCTATGGGAGTTTCTTGCACAACCACATCATTCCAGCTCTCCAACAGCATGGATGGGATCACTTTTATGCAAGATGACACATCTCCATGCACTGCAAATACAGTTAAGCAGCTGCTGAAGCGCCATTTTGGAAATGCTATAATTTGCAGCCGCCATTTCTGTACAGCCTGGCCATCCTGATCATCTGATCTTAATTCATGTGACTTCTGGCAGTGGGACTATCTGAAAAATGTTGTGTTCAGTGTTCTGATTGCAAACTTAGATGCATTGAAGGCATGCACTGCACATCACATTCTGAATGTGACCCCGGAAACACTTTGATCAGTTGTGGAACATGCTGTTTCTCGATTTCAACGATTTGCAGAAAACGGTGGACAGCATATTGAACATCTTTTGCACCAGTCACACGGAAATCAATAATCTGATTTGATTTTGATTGATGCTTTTTATGCCATTTTTGGCATCAAGACAATTAAAAACTGATTTTTCGCATCCAATGTGATATGACCTTGCCATGGTGGATGGGCTTACGTAACTAACAGTATCACACCTGTACACCCATGCACACTGAGTAGTACAGTTTGTGTAACTTCAAATGTACACCTTAGGCATTGTTGTATGATTCATTTGTCATTTGTAGTTGACCACTATTAAATTATGATGCTTACAGCGCCATCTATTGCTACATTTTGTAACTATTTATTTTTCTTCTGCCATACGTTTTCACCATTCTCCAATAATATTCTGTTGCAATTTGATGCCTTCTGACCAGTGGTGTTATTTCTACAGCGGTTTGAAAGTTTAACTTTAATTATATACACCCTGTATTTCAAATTGGTATTAACATAACTTACTTTGTAGTATTTAGTAACAATGTCTTCTATTGGTTTCTGTTTGCAATTTACCCAATACCTATTGTGTGGTATTGGTTTGGCAGTCTACTTTAATATTGACACTCAGATTTAACTCAGACATGGGAGTTTTCCATTATTTTAGTTTTTGACAATGCTTTATTTTAGATCATGGGTAAACAGCTCAGATGACATATAATACTTTGATACTGAACTTATTTATGGGTAGGTCGGGTGTCATGGCTGCTTGGTCACAGTGTTGGACTGCAAAGCTGGAGATCCATGCTCACATCTCCCTCCCGCCCTTTTTTTTTTTTTTTCCCACAAAATTATGAACTGTCCAACTTGTCATTGATGTGTCTGTTCGCTGAATTCAAATTTGTGTCTGTGTCATGGTATGGTGTAACATCCATTTGCAACAGCGAGGTGTAACGGAGGGACCCTCAGACATATATACCTCCCTTACCTCTACACAAGTACCACATGTAGCGACAATAGTAGATTCTTACCACGTGACTCATATTCTGTGACCAACATATAGCATGACAGTTGCCAAGACCACAGAAGGAGAACAGACATGTCAATGACCAGTTGGAGAGTTCATAAATTTATGAGGGGGGGGGGGGGGGGAGAAATGGGCATGAAGGAGATTTGATTACGGATCTCGAGCTTTGCTGTCCAACACTGTTACCATGCAACCATGATGCTGTGGTTCTTGCAACTCACTCAATGTTGCACACCTTACGCTTGGAGCATTCACTGTTGCTATTTTGCTTCTTTTTTTACAGTTCAGTGCACCTTCATTCTCTTTTTATGCTTGACCTGTCTTCAGTTTTTGACGGGCTTTCCACTGGACCGTGTTACCACTGAATCAGAGGGGGTTGTGATGGGGTGTTTCCCTTGTTAGGTCAATTCAAATGGTTAATGTACCTGCCTCTGCTTTTTCTTTTATTTTATTTTATTTTATTTATTTATTTATTTTCAGGAAATTATTACCTATGTGGGCCAATGAAAACCAAATAAGTAGCTTAGATGGAGCCATTCTCGTTTTGCTAAGTGGTAGGACAACAGGCAATACATACATGAAGTAAGAACCCAGAAATAAGTGCATTGCTAGCCATTCCACACCTGAAGAAAAGCTAATTTTTTAAATATATATGGTAACAATGTTTCCCATTTATATATTAAATATGCAGTATATTTATGTAATATACATATTTAAAATTTATAGCCTGTGTTCATCTGGATGGTCATTAGTGTGTGGTGTAAAAAATTGAAGTAAATCCACAAAATTTTCAAGAATTTAGTAACAACGTCAAACAAGTTGTCTTTATATAGTACAGTAGTATAGATTGGTCACACCCAAAATTACTTTTGCCATTTTAGCCATTATGCTTGTTAGATTCTAGGATCTGACATACTTTTGTTGCCACAATTTTTCTGAACCAGATCACAATCTTCATTAGTGAATTAAGCCTGCATAAATTAGCAAAATTTTGAACATGACAGCTAAATGTAATTATCAAGATTACAAACTATTATTATGCCAATCTTTATATACCACCCTTATCATAAAAATATTCAGCCTGTCCAAGGCAGTCAGCCAGTTGACCATGAATGGCAGCTGTTCAATGTTCTCAATATGTTACAAGTGTCAGTCGTGGTCAGAATAGTGTTCGAGGTAATCATGAGCGCACTATGTCAGCACTAAGTGGACTCAAATATGGGTAAATTGTCGGTGTTCATATGACGAGTGCTTACATAACCCAAGTAGCCAAAGTGTTAGGTGTTTCAAGAGGCACCATTCTGAATATTTATACTACATGCAGAGAAAACAAAAACATCATAGACTAAGTTACAACATGGTCAAAAGTATGTTTTGACTGATCATGACAGACACTGATCAAAGAGGATTGTGGCAAAAAATAAGAGGATGGCGGCTGCAAATGTAACTGCAGAATTGAATTTAACACTTGTGAACCATGTTAACATCAAAACAACATGAAAGGAACTCCTTGAACTGAAAACTGCAGGGTGAACTTCAATTTCAAACCCTATCATCAAAGACGCAAAGTAATAACTTCTCAAAAAAAATAAAAAAGCAAAGGCAGGTACATTGACCATTTGAATTGACCTAACAAGGGAAACTCCCCATCACAACCCCCTCAGATTAGTGGTGACATTGTCCAGTTGAAAGCCCATCAAGAACGGAACACAGATCAAGCATAAAAAGAGGAAGAAGGTATACTGAAATGTGAAAAAAGAAGCAAAATAGAAACAGCTAATGGTCCAAGCTCAAGATGTGCAACATCAAGTGCATTTGACTAACAATGATGTCATGGTTATGTGGTCATGATGTACTGCGAAGGGGGAGATCTGTGATAAAGTCTCTCTCTGCCTCCCCCTTTTTTCCTCTCTCTTCTTTTTTTTCTTTTCTTTTCCACAAAATTATGAACTGTCTGTCCAGTCATTGATGTGCCTGTTTGGTGAATTCAAATTTCTGTCAGTGTCATGGTGTAACATCCATTTGCAACAGCGAGGTGTAAGGCAGGGACCCTCAGACGTACGTACCTCCTCTTTGTTCTATGCAGGTCCCAAGTTGTGACTCTTGCGTTTCGTTTCAGAAATTTTAACTCTTGAACTCCTTTGTTGTAACATAGTTCACACCTGTTTATTTCATTTCTGCGAGAGGTCCATGCAGCATCTGCCTGCTCTCACTATTCATCACATTTACTTGCGACGATCATGTATTCTTACCACATGACTCATATTCTGTGACCTATGTATAGCATGACAGTTTCCAAGATCACAGAAGAGAACAGACACGTCAATGACCAGACAGACAATTCATAAATTTATGGGGAAAAAAAATGGGTATGAGGAGAGATTAAAACACAGATCTCCAGCTTTGCAGTCGAACACTGTGATCACGCAACCATGACTCCGCGCTTCTTGGAACTCACTTGGGCCATTCACCATTTCTATTTTGCTTATTTTTTCACATGTCAGTACACTTTCTTCCTGTTTCCATGCTTGATATGTGTTCAGTTTTTGAAGGAATATCCACTGGGCCATTTTACTACTAAATCTGAGGGGGTTGCGATGGGAAGTTTCCGTTGTGAGAATCAGCTCATAAAGACAGTTACTGAAGAAGTATGGTACAATGTTAGTAGAATCATGATGTAACCAGTAATTTTCACATGCAAAACGTACTTCTAGAGATCAAAGTCACACTAAATTCTGAATCTATAGGTTATTGATTACTTTTTGCTTGTGGAGCTACAGAGCAACTCTCATAATTATTATAAATAAAAATACAAATGGAGCTACATTAGCCATAAAAAATCTATAATATATTTTGGCAACAGCGAATATTAAACACAAAACTGTGTTACAGATGTTTGAGGAATCAGACACAAGACACACCTTTGAAAAATATGTCTGTAAATGCAGATGTAGAGAGCACTGTCACACACCAAAATAATATGCAAATGAAAGTGAGGTTTAAGGAGTTGGAATCAATATAACCTATATTAATAAATTATTTTATTTAACATGGATGACTAGTACACAAATGAAACAAATACTATAACATGAGATATGCACAGTACAAGATGTACAGTGATATAATTTACAGTAAACTAACACAGTTCTACATACTGCAGAGTTGGTGCACAAAAACAAACTATAACAAAATTATAACTTTTCTCATTTATGGTCTGAACCCAAATTATTGACATAGTTTCCTTATTTCAAACTTTAGCCCTTGTAAATAACTAAATTAACAACCTCAAATGAAACACATGTATATTACTACAGACTTTACATCATAAATAAAAGCCAGAATCTGAAGTGCAATGAACAGAAATATTTTGTACAGTATAGTTAAAACTCTTGTAAAGGCACTAGACTGAAAGGCTTTTAACAGTTAAAGAGAACTGTTACTGAATACATTAACTAACTACTGGCATATCATGGAAAACAGCAGACATTCATCATACATCATTTCCATAAAACTTAGGAAAGTTTACTATGCAGTCACATCACAGCAAAAATACTCTCAGGTTATAAAGAGGTGCAATTCACTGTTATGATGTCAAAAACTTAATTTCCTTCTTAGCCAGCAGGAAGACTTTGCTCTGTAATTACAACCTGCATTTAAGATCACTGCTTACCAGTCGTAATTCATTTATATAGAACTGTTACTGATATACCCGTAACTACAAAAAGTATGAGGCCGCACAAAATGTAAACAAAAGCTTTCTGTGCTAAGGATTTCTGTTGTTATCACTGTATGTTCAGTTAATTCCAGTTAATGTACCAACGTGTATCTCATCTCCAAAAGATGCTTTTTTTCCTTTAAATTTAGCAGTGGAGAGAAGCTCACAAACTGCAAAAGTATGAATTTTCTCATAATTTTTATGAATCTACAATACACCAACATCAAAACCTTCAACATTAAAAATTATTTTTGTTTTTGAGATGCATATTTCAATGGAATATTGCTCTAGAAGTAATGGGCAAGTTCATTCCATTTTTTCTCATCATTTTAAATTCTAATTCTGAGAAACAGTACCAATCTTCACAATAGATTCTTAAGACCATCTTTCAGTTAATTTGTGCAAACAGTGCAGCATTCAAAACAGGTACTCTGCAGAGGCTGTCACATACTCAAACAAAAACAGGAAGGAGAAGAATCATCATACACAACTTTTTCTGTACATTTCAGCTATAATATGTTTTTAACAGCTTCCCCATTTCTTTAAAGTTCATCTTAAATATTCTTTGGGTTTTCCAAACATAATTAACCACAATGAGCACCACTATCCCACTCTTCCAATTCAGTTAATAATAACTGCTTAAAACACTTTTAGAAGCAACATCATCCAATGAAAGAAAATGCAAAAAATAATAAAAGAAGACATCATCACTGGGAAACCAGCCATCAACTATTATAAAACAGAACATCAGCTATGGCACTCTTCATGAAGCATTGCAGTGCAAAGACACATGTACTGGAAGCAGATATAAAAATTAGCCTTTAAGTTCACTTGTGTGCAAGACTTCTGGCACTGATGGTTTTTTGGTAAGTGGTAATGTCATTAGTTTATTGATTCAGTTGGGCTTATTGCAAGCGGATGTTAGCAACCTGGTTTAATTTACTAATTCAGATTACAATTTTAATTTTCCATGAAAGTTTAGTTTATGGAAAGTTTAGTTTCAACAGTCCCTCCCAACACAGAACACAGATTACAGTTTCTGGTAACTGAAAAAAATAGATAAGAATTGAAATCGTGTGACAAAGGAAGAAAGGGCCAATTTTTTTTTTTTAATTATGATGACTTTATTTTTTCAATGAGTAGCTATGATTTAGGAACATCTTAAAGTCCAATAATACAAGTGACTATGAGGGCACACAACTTTAGGTGCCAACTAAAGTGACAAGTTATTCAAAAGGGAAACCTCAGATGCAAACAAATGTACTGCATATTTAAGTAGCATCATATTAAAAATTATACCCACTGTAGTCTTTAAATGTCCAGAACATTTTAACAGATAGCAGTAAGTTAGATAGAGTAGACGAAACTTCAGCAGCCTTATGTTTCACTAATTTCCAGTAAATCATTAAATCTATCTTGTCAGTCTGACTACACTGAAACATATTTTGGGTGCTGATTCCAAGCTACTTTAAATGGTACACAGTTATGTACCTCTCACATTGGTCTAAAATCAACACTCAAGATATACTTCAATGCCCAAACAACCCAAGTGCATGATTTACTGGGAATGAGGGAAACATAATGGTGTTCATGTTTCATTGCTGGAATTTATTAGATAAGTGTTAACATAATCAATATTGAGAAAGAGAAAGAGAGAGAGAGAGAGAGAGAGAAGCTACTTTCCAGTATTGTCCAATTTATTACTGTTTTTTATAGCTCAGAAGTTATTCACTGACAACAATTGTGCATTGTGCAACTATTTTCTACGGAAGTCTTTTGCTGTCTAGTTCAGATGTGGATGGTATAATATGACTATGAATTCAGTGTGTTTTATATTCACTTTCACCACCCATCAGAGCACATGATGCTCAGTAATCATCGTACATATTTATAACACTAACTACCACATTTCTCATCACCTAATTTAACAACAGAAAAAGTATCATTCATTACTTTGTTTTAGACATCTGTAAATTATTTCACAGGCATCCTCCATTTTTTTCTAAGGCAAGAAACTTAACAATAATAATAATAGCAAACTGTAGCTCATGTCCACAAAGGCATTTTCTGTGATTGCTGCACTCTACATACTGCTTAAAAAGCTCTTTGGATTTGAAAATGGCTTTATGTTATCAAGTGATCAAGAATAGCTCCTGCTATGTCTGAGCTCACAGTGGGCTTCTTTATAAAATATAATTCTACCAGTTACAGTTCATTTACCATACATGTAATAACTTTTGAGTACTGTAAAATTTTTAAGAAATACCAAAAAGTGATATGTTGCTTTTAAAATACTAATAGTGGTGCAAAATCTTGCAGTCAATAGAATAAAAAAGGAACACAATGGTGGAAGGTCCTTGGCTTATATATTATGTTGTATAGATGTGGCAGTCCAATATGATGCCACAATTGCTATAATGATTGTAAACTGTTTATAAACTTATTCATACACTGTTTTACAACTAATACAGGCATAATTTCACAGCCTTATAATGCACTAGCCCTGCCACTAGACGGTATTTTCAGTTAAATACCTGAAATGTAAATATCATATTGCAAACTTAAATAATAAATACAATAGTGGGAAAGAAAATGCTGGAAGGTACATAAAAGTTCATAACTTCAGAGTTCCTAACAGCTGTCGGCCAGTAATCATTATAAGTGATCTGATGTGATTGGCATGTGTTACTTGTTGGCCCATGTGGATAAAACTAGCATACTGATACTCTGTTCCAGCAGGTAACATTTGGCATAGAGATTCCAATGGATATGTCTGGGCCAAGTACGTTAAAATTTCTGAAACAGAAATTAGATATCAAAATATTTCACACATTGAGAAATGAAAATAATAGGATGCATACATTTTGTATTCATCAAAGATACAGTATAATCTTATGTATGACATGAAATTATGTAATACCATATTAAAGATCGGTGCCATTGTAAAACAGCACATATTCTTTCAAGTTTCTAGCTGTCTGGTAAAAAACAAATTTGGGTAACTGTGTATAGTAATTACAAATGGCAACAACTAGATAACTGATAGAATTAATACAATTATCTATGTTAGCTCACACCTAAAAGAAAACAAACTGATTTTTTGGTGGACAGAGTTTTTGTAGTACTACATTTTGCTGCTAGGAGCACATAGCGCAAACATTCCAGAGTCAGTAAACCTAGTGCTGTCACTGGAGAAGGCCAGGACTAGTTTTGGCGGAGTTTACAATGACAAATGTTTTCTATGATTGTCGTTCGTGTAATGGCTGATTTTTGTGACAAGCATGCAGCAGTGAAATTCTGCTCAGAGAAAGTGGAACAGAAATCCTTGAAATGTTAAAAACGGCATATAAGGACAATGCTAAGGGGAAAGCTCAAATGTTCAAGTGGTTTTCCCATTTCAAAAATGGTGAAATGTCAACTGATGAAAAATCTTGTTGTGGTTGCCCTTCCACAGCTTTAACACATGAAAATGTTGAAAACATTCATGCAATCATCAACGCAGATCGATGGCAGACCACTGAGGAAATTCTGGAGCTGTTGGGAGTGACTTTGAGCTCAGTGCAGTGAATTGTGACAGAAGATTTGGAAATGAAAAGGGTGGCTGCCAAATTCGTGCAATGACTGCTGACTGCTGAACAAAAACAAGGTTGCATTGGAGTATGCTGCACTTTGAAAGAAGAGTCCCAAAATGATCCGAACTTTTTTTCAAAACTTATCACAGGTGACAAAACTTGATGCTATGCTTATGATCCTGAATCAAAGCAACAATCACGTAAGTGGAGGACTTCAAGTTTGCCTCACTCCAAGAAAGCTTGTCATGTTAAAAGAGACATGAACGGAAAGCATTTTGCTAATGCTGCTGAGGTGACGAAAAAAACAACAGAGATGATGTAATTCATTACAAAAGTTGAATGTAAATAATGTTTTGAAAAATAGAATAAAAGATTACACAAGTGTATTAATGCAAGTGGAGATTACTAAGGGGATTAAAAATGTGTGCCTTAAAAATGTTCAGTTTCTTTTAGGTGCCCCATTGTAAGTAAGCAGAAATATAGTTGTGCTAAGTAGATGACCTAGACTATGATTTAACAGTTTAATGGTTAGCTAGTCAATTGTGTATTTCATTAATCTCTATAACAAATACAACAAGCAGAATCTTTTAAGAGCAAAACTTAATGCTGACAAGGACAGGGTGCCCACAGCTGCTTCAATAAATACCTCTGTTGCTAATGAGTTCAGCAACTTCATCATATGAGTTTCAGTACTGAGACAAGAAGAGGAAGAGGAGAAATAAGGAAATTATTGAAGGAAATAAGTATTGACTGAAACATTGGGATTTCCATAAACTTCATTACTCTGGTGAGCGGTACAGAATACCATTCACAATGTAATAATTAATTTTAAAGAAAAAGCAACAAAACATATTGACCTTTAGACTCTTGCCACACATTTTCCCTTTTCTGCTACTGTTGGTATGTAGATGGATTAATTTTCCTTTCCTCCAGAACCTTCACCTACTCTTTTCTCCAGTTTCTGTGTGCCTGTTTCCACTAACAAAGGAATTCTAAATGTTCCAGTTCAGTAATGAGCTCTAATTTGTGAGAATGTTAGCTTCCTTCTGTTTATGTTCTGACAACAAATACCTAAACAATAAGATTAAAAAACAGCCGACCAGTTGCAAAGGATAAAGTAATCTTTACCTAGGTTTCGATAGATTTAAATCTATCTTCTTCAGAAGACGGCCTGAGGACAATGAAAATCGTAATTTATATTAAAGGTATGAAACATAAGTCAAGAATAGAGTTTAACATATATTAGGAGAATCTTGTATTACAAAATATGAGAAGGCTTCCTGGTACTTACAGTATTACATTAACATGGAGTGGTATGTCATTGTCGTATTTACAAACATCTACATAACTCCATTAGTCCAAATAAAATATAGCCCTGAGAATAGGGTTTGTCAGACAAATAAAAATAAGTACATGGAAGTCGGAGAGCGCATAAGCGACTGAGTAAAATCGGCCAGCGTAGTAGCACTGCAGCCAGGGCAGGTGGCGCTCAGGTCGCGAACTATGTGCCGATTGGCGTACTGAAGCAACATGTAAAATATCAATATTAATTGTGTCCTTAGATAGAGTGACAATAAAAAATAAAAGGAAAGCATATAACACTCCCGTTATGACATTATGGGAGCCTTAGGAACAATAAAGTAGATACATACATCAAAAAGGCAGGTGGCGCTTACGCCGTGAGTCACATGCAGTGCCATGTACAGCCAGAATATGAAAGTTATATTACCATATTAGTGAAGCACATAGAACATATATAACTCGAAACTTTAAGAATAATCAGTAATGGCTCTTAAGAGATAAATTACGAAGCCTGGTCAACAATCCAGTTAATATACATTCTCAGGGAGCCAAGGTATTAGAATAAGAGAAAATTACATGAGGGCCGATGTAGTGGCAGCCATACATCGTGAGAAAACCACATTACATAAAAGGCAGTGAGCTTAAAGATTTGAAAGTGCATTATAGCTTCCTGAGGAAATAGACTACTGAGGTTACCAACATTAATGTTATATATTAAACAGTACGGGTTTAAAGCCTTCGAAAAATTGTCTACAGGCAAGGTTCAACTGATCGTTCAGTATATTGCCGTCTTTGAGCTCTAGATGTTTAAAAATAAATAACTCTTGCCATAGATCTAGTTTCCGTCCTTTGACTTGTCTGTGTAGGATAACCGTGTCTTCTAATTGTTTAGGCGTATGGCCGGCTATCAAGAGGTGTTCAGCAAAAGTAGAGTTGTGAATATTCGCTCCTTTTTTACCTAATAAATCAAAAGCTGCATCCAGGTATATGGACATCAAATTAAAAATTGTGAAAGCAGGTATGGCTATTGACTTTAATCAACAGTGCCTAGATAAACACATTATCCCTGATTATGTGAAGGCGTACGTAAACTTTAAACAGTGTAACAGAGTGCCTTCTATTAAAAAGAAGTTAGTGCATTTAGTCATTTCGGACAGCACAGTTAATTTGTACAAGAAAAAAGATGTTCTTAATAGTGAAGCCTACTGTATACACCTCTTTTTAACTAAAGCCTTTAAAGATCTTTGTAATTTTCAAATTGACCACCTGTGGAATAGTATTAATGAATGGCTCTTTAACCGTAAAGGAGAAATTAAGGCTAGACATGAAAGAAAGCTTTTGAAGTTTAGTAATAGGACCACAAGTAAAATTGTTAATACAGCAGACAATAGTGTCAAGCACCTATTTTACGAAAGAGTACTAAATAAAACCAATATTACTTTTACGCAGGCTGAGAATGACTTGTTGTGTAAAGGCCTTAAATATAACTTGCCTGCTAAACTCGACAAGTTTCCAGTTATCTGTAATCTCATCGTAGATCTAAAAATCGGTTTAGAATCTCTGAAATTAGAGAAAACGGAGCAAGTCAAATGTGCCTACGAATGTAATAACATAATAGAAAAAGAAATTAAATTATTTCCTAATAGGCAGTCGGGCAAATATAGTATAGTAAAAAGCATTAATCATAAACTTAGAGAGCACGACGCCTTAGTCACTAAGAGTGACAAAGGGAACACCGCTGTCGTGGCTTATAAAAATGAATATATAGAGAAGACTGTAAAGTTTTTTGAGGAAAACGACATCACTGAGGTTACTGTAGATCCTACTGCTGAACTGAAAAATGAAATCCGGCGTACTTTAACTAATTCTTTCAGCCTGTTCAATAAGTTTCAAAAGAAAGGGCTTATAAATATGAACCTGAAACCACCCGTGCTCAGAAGTCAGTTTAAACTGCACAAACAAAATCACCCAATCCGCCCTGTAGTGAATGGTATAGGCAGTCCACATCACACTCTTGTGAGGTGCCTCCATTTTAAAATTAAAGATGCTTTCACATTTGAAAATAACTTTTCTGTAAAAAACAGTAAGGAATTAATTAACAATATTCAATCTGTAAGATGTACACCTGACACTAGACTGGTGTCCTTCGACATCGTCAGCCTTTATACAAATGTCCCGGATGATGAAACCATAGACCTTGTAAAAGAGAATCTGCTTAAGCATAAAAAACTAAGTGAAACTCAGATTGCGGAACTCATTGGTTTGCTTAAGGTCATTTTAAAATATAATTATTTCACATTTAACGGGAAAATGTACGTACAGCCAGATGGTCTAGCAATGGGTAGCCCCCTCGCCGGTATTCTAGCAGAGGTCTTCATTAACGCCCTGGAAACAACATTCTTCAATTCAAGTTCAGAATTACGCCAAAAAATCCGCTATTATGCACGTTATGTTGACGACATTTTCATTGCTTTTGATGGCACTGATCATGAGTTAGAGCAGCTCTTCAATACTTTCAACAGTTTACATGAAAAAATTTCCTTCACAAAAGAACTTCAAAATGATAAACGTGAACTTAATTTTCTCGATTTAACAATTTCTATACAAGATAATACCTTCCATTTCAATATCTTCCACAAAGAAACATATTCAGATAATGTCATTCCTGCTGACTCAACTCATCCAAAATCTCATAAACTGGCGTTTTTTCATTCCGCCATTCACCGAATGGTAACCACTCCTTTATCGCCTGCTGATCAACAAAAGGAATTGAATGTCATCAAAGCAATCGCTGTTAATAATGGGTACAATCAGAATATGATCGATTACCTGTTCAATAAGAAAATTTCCCAAAATTGTTCGACTTTGAGCAATAACCTCCCCACAGATACCACAGAAACTAAAAAAAATTATTTCCATCCCTTTCTTGGGTAACATATCATATAGGATTAAACGTCTTCTAAATAAAAAATATAACTGTAACGTCTCCTTCTCTACAGATAACAGTTTAAAAAGAAAACTTGTACAGTCAGTAGAGATTGCCAGCGATTGGTTTTCTAACTCAGGTATTTACAAACTAACCTGTAATAACTGCCCCTCATACTATATTGGTCAAACAGGCAGAGCTGTGAAAACACGATATAAAGAAGATCTATTAGGTAAAAAAGGAGCGAATATTCACAACTCTACTTTTGCTGAACACCTCTTGATAGCCGGCCATACGCCTAAACAGTTAGAAGACACGGTTATCCTACACAGACAAGTCAAAGGACGGAAACTAGATCTATGGGAAGAGTTATTTATTTTTAAACATCTAGAGCTCAAAGACGGCAATATACTGAACGATCAGTTGAACCTTGCCTGTAGACAATTTTTCGAAGGCTTTAAACCCGCACTGTTTAATATATAACATTAATGTTGGTAACCTCAGTAGTCTATTTCCTCAGGAAGCTATAATGCACTTTCAAATCTTTAAGCTCACTGCCTTTTATGTAATGTGGTTTTCTCACGACGTATGGCTGCCACTACATCGGCCCTCATGTAATTTTCTCTTATTCTAATACCTTGGCTCCCTGAGAATGTATATTAACTGGATTGTTGACCAGGCTTCGTAATTTATCTCTTAAGAGCCATTACTGATTATTCTTAAAGTTTCGAGTTATATACGTTCTATGTGCTTCACTAATATGGTAATATAACTTTCATATTCTGGCTGTATATGGCACTGCATGTGACTCACGGCGTAAGCGCCACCTGCCTTTTTGATGTATGTATCTACTTTATTGTTCCTAAGGCTCCCATAATGTCATAACGGGAGTGTTATATGCTTTCCTTTTATTTTTTATTGTCACTCTATCTAAGGACGCAATTAATATTGATATTTTACATGTTGCTTCAGTACGCCAATCGGCACATAGTTCGTGACCTGAGCGCCACCTGCCTTGGCTGCAATGCTACTACGCTGGCCGATTTTACTCAGTCGCTTATGCGCTCTCCAACTTCCATGTACTTATTTTTATTTGTCTGACAAACCCTATTCTCAGGGCTATATTTTATTTGGACTAATGGAGTTATGCAGATGTTTGTAAATACGACAACGACATACCACTCCATGTTAATGTAATACTGTAAGTACCAGGAAGCCTTCTCATATTTTGTAATACAAGATTCTCCTAATATATGTTAAACTCTATTCTTGACTTATGTTTCATACCTTTAATATAAATTACGATGTTCATTGTCCTCAGGCCGTCTTCTGAAGAAGATAGATTTAAATCTACCGAAACCTAGGTAAAGATTACTTTATCCTTTGCAACTGGTCGGCTGTTTTTTAATCTTATTACGTGGAACCGTTGCTGTTGCGCAGCTATGTTTAAAATACTGAAATACCTAAACAAAATTTTTCTCCATTGAATAGTGATGATAAATCCTTTCTTAAAGCATAAATGGAAAAAAAACACCCTCTCTCATTAACATGTGGGGAACTGACATACCTGCAGTCAGGTGTGACACACATATACGGATAATATGATTCCTTGATCATGTTACAAGCTTTCAGGGATGATGAAGAGGGGTTTTCAATTTGAGATAAGGGGCCCTAGTCTGGAAATGACCTGGTCGAAACTTATAACCGAATATTATTCTGTTACCTCTGACAGTGGACTTCTTCTACTGCAAGCTCTTTGCTTTGCTATATTTTGGGAGGGGGTAGTATGGACCAAACCAAAGAATAATGTCCAGTAAATATAGGTTCTAAAATGAATACCTTCCAGCTATCAGCACTTGTTCAGCAGAAGAGATGTGTTTTCATAGTGGAATAGATGAACAAGTTCTCATAGCTCCTAAGTTTCCATACACACTTTAGAGACTACCTACATTTATTGGACTTTTTTTTGTACATATTACCTCCTTCCAAAAAATGGAAAGCAAAGAGCTTGCAGGAGAAGAGGTACACTGTCAGAGGTACCAGAATGTTTTCTGCTTATAACTTTCGACTCAGTCTCTTACCTCAAATTGGCACATTTAACCATCTCCATCATCCCTGAAAGTTTGTGACATCATTATGGAATCACCTTGTATAGCTACTAGTCTCCTACTGAGTAACACCCCAGGTGCTGGACAGACTGCTAATCATTACTGGCAACAATCAGCTCAAGGTCAGAATGGGTTCTCGATGGGTCTGTCTGTCTCCTGTGTCCCTATACCTGAATATACTGGCAAATAATAGCCTTTCTTTTGAGTGCACTAACTCCAGAAACACATGCTGTCCCTGATGGAAACAAGCATTTTGGGGAAAAAAGATTAAAATAGACATGTTTTAGTCTGAATTGTTTCCATGAAAGACGCATGTCATGTTCTTAATGGTGTAATATAAAAATTCCTTCCAGAGGTAGGCAACAATATTCTGTTCAGCATTCAATGATAAATACAAAAAACTTATCAAAGTTTTAATTTTGTTTTCCTTTGACATGACACATTATAGAGAAACACATCATGTCTAAGGAAAATAAAATTTGTGATGAAGACTAAACTATCAGTCATTAAATGCTGAAATTGTTAGGTACACAGGCTTTTTCACTAGTTCCTATCTAACATATCTGTCCTCTTTTACTCCATCTATGCACTCATACCTTCGCTGCCACTAAACCAAGTATTGGTTTTGATGCTGACTCTTGTTTGTTACAACACTATAAGAGAGAGTATACTGGAGTGCAGCATCAGGTAATTATTTGATTGTGCAAATAATTACAAAAAATATGGTAATTTTCACTGATGCAGAATATGTATATATGGCATATGTTTTATGGTCTATATGATGGCAGTGTTGCTGCTGGTGCTGCTCCTGTTGCTGTTGAAGAATACCATCACCACTTTTTTATACGAGTCATTCCAGATCAAAACTTTTTTTTACAAGCTTTCAACTGACAGCATAAATGTAGTAATTTATTTACATCATTTTGTTCTTCACTGCAAGGCAAGTCAAATAACTGACCCCACGTGTCAGTGTGTGTTCTTGCTGTCTTCTAGTGGTAAACCATACGAAGCACTGCAAAAATTACCCACAAATTGGTGACCATGCAACACTCTTAGAATGAAATGATAATTAGATCAAGACCCTAAGCTGTTGACAGGTGTTGATATACATCAATGGGGACAGTTGAAAATGTGTGCCATGTCCGAAAGAACAGATACCATCTTCATATATTTAAGGTTAACCAGCCATGTCTTTCGGACATGTCCAAAAGAACAGATACCATCTTCATATATTTAAGGCTAACCGGCCATTTACCTTCTTCTTCTGTGCTGGATGCACACGCATTGCCCGAACTCTTACGGGACTTGGTAAGATTGTCTGCCGCGAGTAATGAGTGTAATGGGCAAGGGCACTACGAATGTAGTGTATGGACATAAAGTTGGGAATGTGGGTCTCACGGGGAGCATGCAAGGGATAAATCCCTGCAGTCATCCTATTCTCTGTACCCTCGGTGGCTCAGATGGATAGAGCATCTGCCATGTAAGCAGGAGATCGTGGGTTCGAGTCCCTGTCAGGGCACACATTTTCAACTGTCTCCGTTGATGTATATCAATGCCTGTCGAAAGCTTAGGGTCTCGATTTAACACTTTCAGACCTGGCGTCCAATATATTGGACACTGACTTTTATACATATTTTATAACAGTAAACAATTTCATTCACCATTGAAACCCTGTTGCCTGTTTACTGGACATCTCTCACATTAAGAACCATGCATCTTGCTGCCCTCTGTTGCTGGAACTGTGTACTACATCGAAAAACAATCAAGATGATGGACCCGTTGCGAAATACTCCAGATAAGGCTTATTTACGTGTTAAATGCTGCAATATACACATCTTCAGGTGCTCAAAAAAATATATATTGGGTAAGAGCCATCTGTAGAGATTGCGTGTAACATAAGAGATGTAAGGTTATGCACATAACTGAGCTATTATGACACTAAATTACATCTTCCAAAATTCTGGACATCAGGATTCGGCAGTAATATTTTTTTCCCAATAAGCTGCAGTGAAGGCATTGATATTATGGTTGTTTTCAATCTACTACTGTCTTATAATGTTCTTTCAATTAATGTTGCATTTCTCTTTGGATTCATAGCATAATATATTAGCTAATAAATTATTTTATCTGTGGTATCCAGTGATTAGCTTTGTATTTAATGACATTTTCATCTGTAACATACATGATAGTTTGCTAAAACTCGGTTTTTGTTTGTAGATCACAGGAAGGTATATGACACAACAAATCCAGACCACCTCAAGGAGATCCTGGACCTCTTAACAGCAGGAGATGTTTCTGATATCGAAATCAAGATTTACAATGACAAAGACCATCTTGAAAATATTCCAGGTGCTGTTTCCACAACTCCAATGATAGGAAGTGAGAAAATGACAGTGAAAGATGATTTGTTGGTGACACAATTTGAATTCACAGAAGATGCAGTGGAGGTAGCGTCAGTTCATAATGGCCTAGAAGGTGATGAAGAGCCACATGAGCTATCTGCACCTGCAGGGATTGTATGTAATAGTGAACCAGAATATGACTATCACACTAGGAAAGAAGAAATAAAGTATAGATCTCACCCTTGGTCACTTCCTCCTATTCATTTTGAGAATCAGTGCTATATTGATCAAGAAATTGAAGAAGAACCTGTCTGTTACTTTATGAAATATGTAATTGAGCAAGAATGGGAAATGTTTTCGAGCAACACAAATATATATGCATTACAGTCTGGTTATACAAATTTCAAACCAACTAACCCAGATGAAATAAAAGCACTCATTGGCCTGCATATAGCGATAGGAAATTTGAAATTTCCTCGAGTGAGATTTTACTGGGACAAGTTTGTTGGAATATGTTTATTCTTAGATTCTATGACTAGAGATAGGTTTTTCCAGTTGTGAAATGCTCTGCATATTGTCAACAATTTGGAACGCCCTGCAAACTCAAGTGGCAAATGGTATAAAGTTCAACCTTTGTATAATGTTTTCAGAGGAAGATGTTTAGAGCTCTCCCTTGAAGAATATTTATGTACTGATGAACAGATGGTTCCATTCAAAGGTCAGCTTTCAATCAAGCAGTATGTGAAAGGCAAGCCGTTAAAATATTTGTTTTGGCTGGAAGATCTGGTGTTGCTTATGGCTTCCTAATATATCAGGGTAGTGCGACTGAGATTGATGAACAGAACAAGAAACTATTCAGTTTAGGAGCGTCTGTTGTTCTCCATTTGTGTGACAGAATAAAAAGTGAAGGACACAAGCTATATTTTGACAATTACTTCTCTTCTTATTGTCTTCTTCAAGTATATAAACAAAGAAAATTTTTTGCTGCTGGAACAGTTCGTGTAAACAGGTTTTCTTCTCCTACGTTGATAAATGACTAAGATATCAGAAAGAAGGAGAGAGGATTTTCTAACCAGATTGTCAGTAGAGACAATAATGTAGTCCTGGCAAAGTGGCTTGATAACAGAACTGTGGTATTGGGTTCAAATTTTGTTGGAATAGGTAAAGAAGACACTGTTGAACGATGGGACAAAACCTCAAGATCATACGTTAAAAATCAAGCGCCCTGAAGTTATTAAATTGTACAATGAATCAATGGATGGAGTAGACTTGTTTGATCAGCTGATTGGACTGTACAGAATCTTTATTACATCCAGAAAATGTACTCTAAGAATGCTGATGCATGCTGTTGATTTTTCTTTGGTCAACAGCTGGTTAGAATATCGAAAACACTGTTCAGTGAAAAAAATTCAAGACAACAAAGTATTCGACTTACTGCATTTTCGAATGAGTGTAGCTGAAAGTCTTGTGAGAGCAGGGACAAACACAAAGAGAAGAAGAGATAGGCCAGGCAGTGAAGAACCTGGAAAAGAGACTCAACAGGAAAGATCCAGAGCAGAGAGATGATCTCAATCAAATGTACAATACGATGGTGTTAATAATCTCCCAGTGGTAGATCAACGCAAAGATGGAGGTACATGCAAAAACACACCATGTCAAGGGAAATCAAAAAGAATCTGTTCAAAATGTGATGTTCACCTTTGCCTAAAAATAGATGCAAATTGCTTTGTGGCCTTTCATAGAAAATGAATGTAAATAAAACTGTCTTCTGTAAGTGTTCAACTTATTAACTGTTCTGTAAATCATAATACCAGTAGTTAAAATTATTAATATAACGTATAGATTCCTGTATTTTACAAAAGAATTACACCCATGAAAAGGTTTTGCACTATAAACATTGCTGTATAATTTGTAACTACTGACTTCTTATTTCACATTATCAACACCTCCGAGACCCGATGTCCAATTTATTGGACAACATTTCATTTTTTAAACCAAGTATGACATATTGAAATTTTGCTCGAATATACAATAAATAGGTCCATATAGACATCATAAAGTGCAAATCTTTTTTTCTATTTTTAAAATAATTCAGGACTGAAGGGGTTAATCATCATTTGCTTTTTCTCATGTTCGTGGTTTTGCTGACTGACTATTACTGACACCAAACTTAAGTAATTATGTCTAAGTTCAAGTTCAACCAATGCGTTAAGCAATGTAAACAATCCTATGCAGCATGGGCTGATGACATAAAATGCTTGGTATGCAAGTGTGACTTTACCTGTAATGGATGCGGACTCCTTACCTTCATCCATGATGTTATTATACATCTCACTCTAGATCATGATGTTCATGTGAAAACTTTAGAAGTTTCTGATCCCAACATGAGTGATGTGTTAAAAACTGCCAAAGCTCATGAAAAAACTGTGTCGGCACAAGCCCAGTTTCACGATTCACGATTCCTCAGGTGTTGATGTTGTTAGTAATTTAAGTTGCAATGTGCTCCACGATCACCTGATGACTTCCAATCAAGGTCATTATCTCATTTACAGAGCACCCATTTCTCCAGTAATCCAGCAACACGGGTTCAATAGTTAGTGCAGAAGTTAGCAATTCCTCAGCCTCATTGAGCATATGTGCACAAATGGAAGCTCTTTGTCCGCCACTGGCATGTCCTCAACTGAGCAGAGGCTCATTCGGTGTTTTCCTCCTCCTCCTCATTGGCAGACACCAAAAACATTCAAGGTAGAATGAAATTTTCACTCTGCAGTGAAGTGTGCGCTGATATGAAACTTCCAGAGCACTTGCCCACGTAAGGCAAAAGTCCCGAGTTCGAGTCTTGGTCCGGCGCACACCCTTTTAATCTGCCAGGAAGTTACATTCAAGCCGTCAAATCATGTCCATATGGTGGACCGCAGCACAACTGACTTTACTGCCCTACTAGTGACAACATCTGTTTTGCATGGTGCAAATTGCAGCACCTCACGAGTGTCTGCTTCAGCTGGTGTGCATTGTCAACTTTTGCCATCAGTATGCTCCATGCTATCTTGTTGATTCCCGTGGCAGCAACAGGTGAAATGCAATGTCTTGTGTTGTAACTGGACAATGCAGATTTCCAGTTGGACACAAGTGTGAACATTTTTCTGATTAATGAGGACACATACCAGCACAATGGCTCTCCATAGCTGTACTCTCCTAAGTGCAAAGTGGTGACATACAATGCCCAGTCAATCCTGTTGCAGGGTCAGACAGTTGACCAAGCTAAGTATAAAAATATTGCTCAGCAACTAACCTTGTTCATAGTAAATTCTTGGATGATGACTAATGTTTTTGGCATAGATGCTTTTACGATTTTGTGTTTTCAAATTCAAGACCAGGTTAATTTAGTTTCACCTGCGATCCCATTCAAGGAACTTGGTATGTTGTGTGTACAATTTAAGCAGCCATTTGAACCAACATTGGTTTGTGCAACAGAGTTCCAGGCCCAAACTTCCTTAAGCCAATGGGTCGTGTCTAAGTTCTGTAGGGCTCTTCCGGTGCCTTTCACCATGTGCGAGCAAGTTAAAGCAGAACTAGATAACTAGATATGTTGCAAAGTATGGGTGTTCTACTACCAGTATCATTGAGCCAGTGGGCTACATCCTTGGTCGTGGTTCAGAAACCTAATGGCTCACTTTGCATTGGTGTTGATTTTAAGTCTATCATTAATGCTCAAGCAATTGTCAATTTGTATCCACTTCCTCGACAGGAGGAATGGTTGGCTAAATTGACTGTGGGGCCAATATTTTTCAAAGACAGTTCTTGCCAATGTCTACTTTCAGTTACCTGTACATAATCAGACAAAACAGTTTTTAGTTGCCATTTGGGGTCGCAAGTGCTCCCGTGATATTTCAAAGAAATTTTGTGCAACTCATCCATGGTATCCCCAACTGTGTTAATTATTTAGACTTGTGTTACTTACTGGGGCTATGTGAGAGCAGCACCTGTGAATTCTACGGATGTTGCTTGAGTGGCTCCAAGCCCACGATCTGTGCTGTTGGCTTGACAAATGTAGTTTCTTTGTGCTGAGTGTCAAGTACTTGGGTCATATATTAAGTCAAGATGGGCTCACTCCGATGCAGAATCATGTGGCAACAATCACTGACTTACTGGCTTCTAAGAACCTCAAAGAACTACAGTCGTTCCTTGACATAGTAAATTATTACACCAATTTTATTCCAAATGTGACCCACATTTCCCATTTGCTCATTCAATTGTGTATAGAAGGTATTAAATAAGTGTGGTAAGAGGCATTCCAGAAAGCTTTTATGCAACTTCAATAGTGCCTTAGGCTGGCACCTTGTTTAGCTTTTAGCTATATTCCATCATGGCATCCATTTGACACTTGCTGCTGATGCATCAGATTGGGGTCTGGGTTACCTACGAGATCCATTATCGGTCCACCATGCAGCACTCTAACGTGGACGCACTTTCCTGGTTGACATGTGGCTCATATGCTGAATTTGGTAGGCATGAGGCCCTTTGTTTTGCCCTAAACACAAACCAGCAACACACCGTCGATGGATTTCCAATTATGGTGTACAAAGTAGCACCAGAGACTGTCTGTGATCTGTTTCTCTGCAAGGTGGTGTCTGCTGTACGGTGGAGTTGGCCAGAGCATTTGCCTAAGGATGCTGATCTGGAATGATACACACATTTTTCCTTATGGCACATGCTTAATGTTATCAAGGGGGTTATGTTGTTGGGTATGGATGATACTGAATGCCAAGTGTTCGTTCCTCTCATGCTCCGCCCACGCATAGTGCAACTCCTCCACATTGCACATTGGGGAACGTGCAAAAGGAAGGAAATAGCATGGCATCATGTGTATTGGCCTGAGATTGATGCCATCAATGAATGCACTACACAGAAGTGCCATGTCTGCGCCAACAACCAGTCTGCCCCAAAGCAGAGGTTCAACCCTTGGCTACAGCCTGACTGGTCCTGGCATAGGGCACATGTTGATTTTGCTGGTCCATTAGGGGGAGTGATGTAGTTGCTTGTTGTTGATGCCCTCTCTAGCTTTCCATATGTCACATGGATGGCTAAATTACAACAGCAACTACCATCCATGCGCTGGGCGTTATATCTGTGATACAGAGTTCCCTTCCACTTTAGTTTCTGACAATGTCCCTCAGGATTTTTTTCATTACAATGGGAGTGAGCACCTGACCACCATTCCTTTCTATCCCATATTCAATTCAGAAACTGAACAGATGGTCAGGACCTCCAACATGCAGATGTGCAAACTAATGATGACAACTTAATTTGGTGGCCTAAGCTGCTCCCCAGACTCTGTTGATCAGCCAGGACTCTCACAGATGGCACCATCTACCACCCCAGCCAAACACGATAATGACCCTCTGAAGGTTTCATTGACAGGCATTTGTACATTTCTCTCTCCCTTCCCATGGCAAAGTTGGCAGAAGCTGGGCCACTTTCGGTCCTATATGCCAATTAAAGTGGGGAGAGATTTATTATCTGAGGGTGATTTGGATTCCCTGTCTAGCCTGTCATCACAGATACTCAGGTTCCATGTGACAGATGCTACTTGCGGCTGCAGAGGGTGTGGCTGCAGTGGCAAGCATGTGGGGTGGCACCACCCCCTGATGAGTGTTTACCAATATACTACAGCCCAGCAATTGCAGCCAAACTCTCACCAGTCACTTAAGTCTTAGTTACACACGACTGAATTGCAGAGCTTCGACCTTACCTGATTTACATTTGCAATTGGATTTTTCTCCTTGGATGGTTGTATATGCTTTAGATAACTTAGCTATGCTCTGGACTTGTGATGGTTGTTAGTTCACTTCGTGATCTCTACTGTGATTCATCTCCAGAACTGTCTGCTTTTTGTTTTGTTCTGTCAGTCTCTATGTTACCGTCAGTTCAAGTTATCATAAACTGTGTTTCTACCTACACAGAAATAGCATAGAAAACTTAGCCCCTGGTGAAGATTTTGGAGGCAGTCATCAAACGCTTAGTACTTTACCTGAAACTGATGTAGCAAGTAAACCAAGAACTTTTTATTTAAGAACTCCATCACAAAAGACTTTGTAACAATATGTGTATGAATATTATTACGACTGTTTAAGTTAGTCCTATAACTAGCATGCAGAAACTTTCTACATATCTTGATAACTTGCAACCAAATGTATGATGAGCATTACGTACAGAAAACTTGTAAAGGGAAGTGTACAGTTTAACACCCTTTTGATAGTGAAGTACTTAGAAGGAGAGGAAGTTTGTACCCCCTTCACCTTAAGTGGAAGCAACATCTTTACATCAGAAACTGTGCTTTGTGGCTTGAATTTTGTCACTGGATAAATAATAATCATGCTGAAGCCACCTTTGAACAGGATGGAATCAATAACACACTTAATAACCATTCATGGTTGCATTACAATCCACATGGTCCAGTGGAAAATAATTTCAGGGTTACTTTTATGTATCAATGTAGTGTCTGTAATGATTAGTGATATGTTCATAGGTCCAGCTATTTTTGGAGATCATATTAAGGGAGACAATAACTTGCATTAAAAAAAAACATCTATAGAACAATCAGAAAACATCTCATTGGCCACACATAATAGTTATACTTCCAAAATTATGGAGCTCCTTCACACCAGGTGCAGCTGCCCTGCACTGCACCTGGCTAGGTATGACATTGCTGTATACTATACAGTACTCACTCAGGTGATGAACAGGCTTCAATATGACAGACAAAGGAATGAAACTTGGAGAATGGAACATAAATGATTTCAGGTATGTTGATGATACTTCTCTTCTAACATAGAAGAGGAAATATATTGACCAACGGTTGTTCAGAGTAAAGGCATAAAATGAAACTGTTGAGCAGAAACAAATGTGAAGATATCCAACATCATGATTACTAAAATTAACTAATTAATGCAGCATCAGTATCATGGAAATTACCCAGCATTCAGCAAAAAATGGCTGTAATGGCAAACCTCTGGACAAACTTTGTTGTAACCCTACCTGAGGAAACCACATAAGGTGTAAATTAGGCATCCTAACTGGGATACAAACTGAGACCGTTCTGATTATGATTCCGGTATTTTGCCACTGAAGCCATCACCCTCACTTTGAACACTTGCTAGCACTATGGGAGTTCTGCATTGTTTTCATATCAGATTTTGTGGAAGTTGTTCGTTACTACTTCCTTAAGACCAAAAGTAGATATTTCCAGAAGCATGAAAAAAAAAAATCAATAACCTAATGTGGAATGAGAACCATAGTGTGGCTTGAGATTCTGCTTATAATTTTTTCCAAATACTGTGCACCTAAAAATAATTTATCAAAGTCTCAAGTGCCTGTCAATCTGGAACCTGTGCGTTCCATATTCCTTGCAAAATCAACATAGACGGTCATATAAATACTTAATCTACGGAATGCTAAGCCATATATAACTGTGTACTGTTTTTAAATAACTAACCAAACAGACCTGACATTTTTAATAAATCCATGAACTGCCAAACAAATTCACATCAAAATTAACATCAGTATACTGGTAACAGATGCAGGACACCAAATAATGGAAAAACCTCCAACATAACTACATATGAAAAGTTCATGCTGTAACATCAGGTTAACAGTTGCAAATACATTTCTCGAGTTGTCACCAGAAAAAATTGTATAAGACCCATGATATTTGTTCAAAGCGACTGTTTGACATATTCAGGTAGTTCTGGTATTTGCTATTGACACAAGTGATTATATTTCTGTAGCAGCATCCAAATTTATCAGGGCCATGAGCAGAAATGAGATATGTGGAAAAGCTCTTACGGCTGGAGAAAAAGAGCACTCCTTGTGACCCCAGCTAGGAACCGAAGATAAGCATTATGCAAATTCCCCATGGGCAATGACTATGCTGTTGGACATCGTTATGGCTAAAAGCTGAATTAATTATATTATTAAGTAAGCCATACATATCCTTGTGGCAGACGATTTCCTCAATAGGGACGCGGGAGTCAATTAAGTGCTGGCTGCCAGTAAATGAAAATGTGAGAAACAAAAATCTCTGATAATATACAACACAGCATGCTGCAAAGGTTTAATTCAGTTTTTAGAAGCAGGCAGCAGCATAGTTGTTGCCCATGATGCACGTTCTGAAGGTCTTGCTGTGGTTTTCAACAAGGAGCTCAATGAGTTCTATTTTTGTCACTGCATGACCCCAATAAATGAATATTACCAATTGCATTTCACAGCAGTAACCACCACAACTACATGAAGATATCAAGTAGCTGATTCAAAGAAATATTGTGGGACTTATCACAAAGTTATCCAGTGGCAAACCTGAAAAGCATATTTGTAATGCCGGTAAAGCTGCAATGTCACATCATGTTAAGATTTAATTACTTTATTATTCTTAAAGTTGAGTAATAATGAAGAGACAGGTACTTGAAAATACATACACAGAATAACATCTGATTTGGTATTGGTAGTCTTACCATTCATTACTCGCATGTAGTATGGCTTCAGTAACTCATCAGACAATGCACTGATTTTCTTGTGTAACAATGACAACAAATGTTTGTACTCACTGTCAACAGTATATCTGTCCTGTAAACAGAGACACAATTTCAGTGTGATTCAAATGTATAACACTTTGGCTTATAGCAGCTATTTACAAACTTACAAGTTAAATCTCAGATTCACTTAAAATAACAAGAGCTGTTACACAGAAATAACTTTATTTTTCCATGGAAAAAAGAAAAAGACACAAAGTATAAATCCACTGGCAAGGCACATATTTAAAGTTTACTTGCATATAATTGCAAGGATTCTAGATATTATTTGTAAAGGAGCAGTGAGGTGTTGAAGAGAGAGAGGTGGTAAATGATTTACAATTTGTTTTCTGGTCCCCTTACCAGGAATGGAAGAGAGGTATGTCACTCTGCAATAATATTTTACTATCTTATTTTATATGTCTAGATCCATAGGATAAAACTGAGCAAATATACATAATGGAATGAATCAGTACACTAATTAGAATCAGAAATGTTAATAAAAGAGAAGACAAAATTTACATGAATTATATGAAGATGACAAGCTGCCGAGTAAGAAACTAGCATGATCAACAACATAACACATGAAATAGCTTAATTTTTATCCAGGAACTCCCCAACAGCGTAGAAGGGATGTGGTATGAGGAAATTCTTCAGTTTAAACTTAAAAATGTTTGCATTACTGCAATGTGATTTTCATTTTTGTAGTAGCTTACTGAAAATGGATGTAGCAGAATACTGCATGCCTTTTTGCACTAGAGTCAAGGGCATGTGGTGCAAATGCAGATTGGATTTCTGCCTAGTATTAACTGAGTGAAAGCTGCTAATTCTCAGGAACAAGCTCATTCTGTTAACAATGAAAGACATTTAAAAAATGTGAATATGTTTGTGAAAGTGATGCCTCATTTTTTCCCTTCAGTTCTATTTCATTACTGATTTATTAAACTGTGAAGCATAAAAATGCTAAATGAACTTTCTTTGGTGTCCAAAATAAGAGTGTGATGCTAAACTTGCAACTTTATATCAGTATTTTTAGTTATTTTTCAGTTTCCTTCCAAAATTCTCAACAAATTTATTTATTATAGTATGTAAATAAATAGAACATTCAGCTGAAAAATGAACTGTTCAAATCATGAGGCACTGTCAGTTTGAAACATACTTCTGAAAATGTTGAAATTCAGCTTTACTCAAAGAAACATACACTACCTGATCAAAAGTATCTGGACACCTGTTTGTGGACATTAATATGTGGTGTAGCCAGACTTTCCTTTTATGACTGCTTGAACTCTGTTAGAATCACTTTCAATGAGATTTCTGAATGCCTGTGGAGGAATGGCAGCCCATTCTTCCTTGAGAGCCAAATCAAGAGAAGGTTGTGATGTTGAATGCTGGGGTCTGGAGTGAAGTCAAAGTTCTTTTCCAGGAATGCTAATATACACATAGTATAGCCTCACAATGTTGCATTGTAATGCTGATACAATCAATATTGTCTCTAAACTGTTCCTCCACTGTTCACAGTACACAATGCTGTAAAATATACTTCTGCATTTGGTGTTCTCTTAAGCACAATAAGGGGACTACACCCTAACCAACACACCTCTATAGTGGAACACTACCTCTTTCGTATTTTACTATTGACATTACACATGATGACAGGTAAAGTTCTTCAAGCATTTGCCAAACCAAAACACTTCTATTGGACTGCCACAGGGTACAGCATGATTCATTATGCAAAATCACTTTTTTAGAGTCATCCACTGTCCAATGGAATCACCATGTGAAGCATTGTTCAGCATTCCCTACAGAAATTTGTGGCTCATGAGGAGATGCTCAACCACTGTGCCCAATTCTTTTTAACTTTCTGCACATACTCATTGGGCTAGTTGGACTGCTGGCAGCACTGTGGAACTCATAAGCAATTCCTTCTGCTGATTTCATGTGAATTTTTACAACCACCCTCCACAATGCTCAACAGTTCCTGACCATCAGTACATGAGGTCTGCTTGGTCTTTGTTTAGATGCAGTTATTCCTTCGTGTTTCCACTTCACAATCAAATCACCAACAGTAGACTTGGGTAGCTTTAGAAGGGTTGAAGTGTTGCTGATGGATTTGTTATTCAGTTAACATTCAATGACTAGTGCATGTTCGAAATCACTGAGCTCTCCTCACGGTCCCTATCAGTTGATACTGCTTCTGTGGTGTCACCGCCAGACACCACACTTGCTAGGTGGTAGCCTTTAAATTACCTGCAGTCCATTAGTATACGTCGGACCCGCGTGTCGCCACTATCAGTGATTGCAGACCGAGCGCCGCCACACGGCAGGTCTAGTCTAGAGAGACTCCCTAGCACTCGCCCCAGTTGTACAGCCGACTTTGCTAGCGATGGTTCACTGTTTACATACGCTCTCATTTGCAGAGACGACAGTTTAGCATAGCCTTCAGCTACGTCATTTGATACGACCTAGCAAGGCGCCATATTCAGTTACTATAATCTGAACAGATAATATTGTGAATCATGTACCGTCAAGAGCGACGTTCATCATCAATGGATTAAAGTTAAGTATCAAACTAATTACGTCCGCTTTCTGAATTCTCATTCCTTGTCATGTTCCAGACCTCACGTCAGTATAGTTCTTCCCTCCTCACGCCAGCCTGCGTGAGCTAAAACGCGTGCGTTTCGGCCTCCACTAGTAACACGGTGTTGGCTCTTCTGCCAACACAACAGCTTCTCTATTGACAACTCCCTCCCGCCTTTTATACTGGTGGGTCTACTTTTTCTGACATCTAGTGGTCATTCTGAGGTTACACAGGGATGTCTGGGTACTTCTGATCAGATAGTATAATCTATTACTCACTATTACTATAATCTATTACTCACTATTTTGTCAAGTAATTATTATTTTTATTATTATAAAATCATTTAAAAACCACCTTACTTTGGCAAACTGCAGCAGTGTTTGAGGACAGAAATTCAGCAAAACATTTGTTGCTTCCTTTGTTGAGACACACAGCACCTGGAGGCTGAGGTTTCCATGAAGTTGTGGGTGTGTTTGAACAAATTGGTAAACTTCTACAACACACTCCTTTGGAAGTTTCCCAGAGCAAAGAAGGCACTATGAAATGCAAAATTATATTTTTACAATCTGGGAAGATGTGAACCTTTGACATAATAATGTATACTTTTATCTCTAAGAAATAAGTCCAAACTGGTCCCAAAAATTGGAGCCCACACAATGTGGGAATATTGTAGTATCATTTTTTAAATAGCATAGCTCACTCTTAAGCAGCAAGAATATAATACCAAACATATGTTCTGACTAATTATAGCCACTCCTCTACAAACTGTACATAATATACAATTAAAAATTGATGAGTATTTCATTCTTGTATATGAAATACAGAGGTGAGATTCATTAAAATTAAAAACTAAATGCTTAGCTACTTTCCCTGCAGAAATATTACAAAAGGGATAGGTGAAGCAGATGTTCTTTGCCCATGCACCAGTGTGTCTGACTATTATACATAGTACAAAAGAACATGAATTGCAGCACATTTCAGATGCTAAATGTAAACTTTAAGCTTTGCCTAATGTTAAGTTGTAATCGAGTCACTTAATACACTTTATGCATGAGGTTCAAAGTGACAACAGACAAGCTTTAAGCAGTTCAATGAGTATCATATGACCCACCACAATAGGAAACAAAAGAATGAGTGAAGAGGTGACTATCTGTCAGTTTATCTTCTCTTTTCTTTCTTTACAAGGTAGTTATACATTTGCAAGGAAAATTATATAATTTTACATTAAATTTTGGAACTGGTTCAATATCCCTGCCAGTGGATAAAATCGGTAGCAGTTTGAAGGTTTGAAAGCTAACAACAGACAGTTGTCACCAGAGGTGTCAGTGATGGGTCACGTGGCCTCAGTCAATAACAGCACAGGTCTAAGCAAGCAGCTGCACAGTAGTTTTATTAGTATGCTGCATGACTAACTACCATTCACGCTTAGCTGCTATTGGGTACCGATCCTGCTTTCGGACTTTGACTTTCTGGCTATCGTTACTGTTGTTTCTTCCATGTACTCCTAATGATACACTTGCCTTTGTTTATGGGTTACACATTTGTACCAGGAGCAGACATAGAAGCGGTGCCAAGTCTTACCCTACCATGTTTATGGTGACACATTCATACCCAGTGCATCAAGTCCCTGGAACTTTGGCAACAACAGCTCCAGTTACAATGACTCCGACTACAACAGCAACAGTTTGAAGTTCAAGAGCATGCTGTTCTCCTGCAGCTCTTGTCTCAGCAGTAACAACCACATTAGTCGGTGGCTGTGGCTATGCCCTCAATCACTGTTCATTGCCTTCAATGAGTCTTCATATGGCAGGGAAGTCTGTCTCTACCATTCTGAACTGTACTGTTATGCTTATGGCATTTCTGGTGAGCAGCAAAGTGCATTACTCTTGTCTTGTAGTAGTTGTTTATACTAAGTGGTACAGAAATCGCAACCACTTTCAGATCCAAATGAATTATCCAAAATATGGATACAGCTTGGGCTGCCAACATGCATGCTCTTTTGCTCACAAGTCCAATTTTACATGCCAGAGCTGTGCAGATTTGTATGCAGAATCATTGACTAAGGGTGTGATTTTGCACCTTGCCCCTGACACTGAGGTCACATCTAAATCTTTGGCCAAGTCCAATTCCATTCTTTGTGAAGCACTTAAAACCACTAAATCTTTCAAGATTGCTTCAGCAGCAGACCATACCTTTATGGATGAAATTTGAATTCCCCAAGTTGTTAGTCACCATTACATGCAGCAGTCAATTGGTGATTCTAACTCATCATCTAAAATTATGGTTCCAAGTCTTGCCCAAGTCCACAGGTGTCCAGATCACCATCATCTCATAAGATATTATTCTGCTGTCCACTCAGCATCAAGTGATCTTTTTTGTAATGTTAATTGGGAAGGTTAGAAATGCCCTTGCACCTTGGCATTGCAATCTACTTCACATATGTCAAAGAAACTTCTGTCCTATGCACATGCCTGCATTGTGCAGCAGATCACTAGGCTTAAAGAAGGTGTGGTCATCTTGTAGAAGTGCATCAACAAGTGACCCACCGGCCGTGCCCTCAGCTGCAGCATGAGGACAACACTGTGGTCCACACCATCATTACTACGGAGAATGCAGCTGCCCTGCTAACAAGTGTGAAGTGAAGTCACATAAGAGGTATGCACCCATTTTTATGTAATTTGAAGGTTGTATCAGTGCTATAGTGGTTGCTATAAAAGTTCATAGAAGTCACAGGTTGTGTGGTGACTACTTTCTTTTCAGTACACATTTGAATTTATACGTCATTATCAGATTAATCAGGCTTTAGGTAAACACATCATACATATGTATGGAGTTATTTATTTTATCCATAAAACAATGTGAGTTTCATACTGATTTATGGATAAGATAGATGCCTCCATACATACGTATGACTTGTTCACCCAAACCCTGAGTTAACAAGATCGAGGAAAATAGCTCATTACCAGCCAAGTTCTTTATCGACCTTACAATTAAGGATAAGGCAATCCAGCTACAGGTGGACACTGGTGCTATGGTCAGTTTGATCAATTGTCCAACATATGTCACTGAAGTTGAACCCTATATGGTGGTAAATTGCCAGCTACAACAAACAGCGAATACTGTTAAAAGGCCAAACAACTATATCAGCTTCGTACAGAACATAGCCCAACAAATAACAGTTTTTGTATCAAATAGTAACATCACAGAAAATTTATTTGGCATGTATGCCTTCCAAAGTTTTGGCTTCTCAATCCAATATTCTGTAAACCTGGTGTCAGATGATAGCCACATAAAGAAATATATGCATTATGCAAGGCCTAACATCAAGTTTTTGTTCCCAGATTGGAGAAAGCCAAATCATTCGAAGGTCATGTAACGCTCATGCATATGGTGGAGCCGCATTTTTTAGGGCTTGCCAGGTGCCAAAGTCCCTTTGAATCTAGTCAAAGAGGAACTAGACTGGTTGGCCCAGTTGGATGTTATTGAACCAGTCACATCAAGCGAGTGGGTCATATTGCTGGTTGTAGCCAAAAAACCATCTGGGAAGTTGTGGCACTGTAGAGACTTCAAAGTGACTGTCAACTTTCAAACAGAGGTGGACACGTATCTCATTCCTCGGATGGAGGAACTCTTCACAAAATTGGGTGGGGGCAGGTACTTCTCCAAAATCGACTTGGCTAAGGTGTATCTACAGCTTTCTACAGACCACACCTCTCAAAAAATTCTAGTGGTAAATACCCCCCACAGCCTCTTTAAATTAAAAAGAGTGGTCTTCAGCATCGCCAGCGCACTGGCAATCTTCCAACATTTTTTGGAGCAGCTGTTCCAGGATGTGTCATCGTGCATAACTACTTGGATGACATGTTCATGAGTGGATCCATGACAGAAGAACATTTAACAAACCTTGAAACTTTGTTCCAAGTCTTGCAGGAAGTTGAGTTAAAGTGCAGCTTAGAGAAGTGCAGTTTTTTCGAACTATAAATTGAATTCTTGGGCCACATTTTCTCTGCTACAGGGATTCAACCAACCAACAAACAAGTAGAAGCTATAGCCATGCTCCCCAGGCCAACAAACACGAAGCAGTTGCAATCCTTCTTAGGGAAAATATCATACTACCGAAAGTTCCTGCAACCTGTGGCAGACACAATATGACGCTGTATCAGCTGTGTAAAAAAGGCACTCTGTTCTCTGGACTGATAAATGTGAACATGCATTCCAAATCATGAAACTACAATTACAGTATGCACTGCGTATGGCCCATTATTAGCCAGGGAAACCACTCATTGGAGCTGTCAGTGCCTCAGATCACAGCGTGGGGGCAGTACTTGCTCAAAAAATGCTGACATGTCAGAACAGCCCATCGCTTTTACATCCAAGTCATTAAATGCCACACAGCAGACAGCAGAGATATTCACAAATAGAGAAAGAAGTATTAGCAATCATGTTTGCACTAAAACAAATCATTTTTATCTCTATGGAAATACCTTTCAGTTCATCACTGACTGCTAGCCACTGATAGCACTGTTCAATGTGGCCTTCAAGATTCCAGACAAAACTGCAAACTGCCTCCAGAGATGGGCATTATTCTTATCCTTATTACAGTATGCCATACAATGTAGGAATAGCTATGCCCCCACCAATGCTGATGCTTTATCAAGACTGCCCATGGGTCTTGATCATGATTTTGATCAGGATGAGCTCGTGGTTTTTCAACTAGATGACAACTTGTGGATAACCTGAGACAATTTTCCATTCACCAGTGAACTAATTGCAAAGGAAACTGAAGCAAACCCCATACTTCACGTAGTACAAAAGGACATCTTACAGGGCTGGCTGGAGTCAATGCTGTGAAGAGGAAATAAATAACTGCATCATTATTTCTCGTTAAGACACCAACTCTTGATAGTGAATACAATATTCCTCTTGGATACTGAGTGATGTCAACCACAAGTCATACTCCCAACAACACTTCGCCACAGCATGCTGCAATTGCTCCATCAAGGACACTGGAGAATTGCAACAACGAAAGCCTTAGCCCACTGTTTTGCCAACTGGCCAGGGATTAGCTGGTTCATTGAGAGTATAATACAAATACACCATCACTGTGCAGCACAACAAGTGGCTCCATGCCAGATATCTGCCCCACACCTGGCAGCCACGACACTGTGGGATCGAGACTGCATAGATCTAGCATGGGCGTTTCTCAGCACAATGCGTCTCAACATCACTGACGCTTATTATCACTTCACTTACATTGTCAACTGTCAGTATATCACCTCAGAACAAATTATCGCTGCCCTTTCCAAAGTTTTTTCGAATGAGGGCCTCCCTCACACTCTAGTTTCTGGCAATGGGCCCCAGTTCCGGAGCCAAGCTTTCGAAGATTTCTGTACTCATAATGGTATCCGACACATTTGGTCCCCCCCCCACCCCCCACCCTTCTTCCACCCCCAAATGTGAAGGCAGTGGACTGGTAGGCACTTTTAAAACCCAAATGAAAAAATATGTCGAAGAACAGTCAACCAAAGATCTGCTACTTCTGTTCTTGCATTCATACAGGTCCACATCGATGGGTGAGGAAAGTCCAGCAGAACTCCTTTGCTGGACACTTCTGCATCTGGTGGTGCCATGGCCCAACCACTCACCAGCAATGCCATTCAACAGGTATCAGCCAGGCAGACCAGTGAGGGCATGGGGGTTTGGATGGCAGGTACCCTGGTCCCTGGCCACCATCGTTCATCAGCAAGACCAGAAGGTCTTCACCATCTGGGTGGAAGACCGGGAGGACTTCTGGGATCCTATAAACCTGGACAACATCATGTCTCCTCCAGACACACAGTGCTCTTTGTGTTCAGCAGGCAATACCTATCCCCATCTGGATCCCCTGCAGAACCTTCCATCACCATTCACTGACTCCCAGCAGCTGTCTCCTGTCAGCCAGCCCACTCCCAAGCAGCCTCAGGAATCACCCTCACTGGATATTCTGGAGACAGAGATGGCTCTGCCATAAATAAAATTAAAATAAATAACCATTTTGTGACCCTGCCCTTGCACCTAGAGTTGTGCCTCTTAGGAGCTGTTGGCAGTTCTGCCCAGGACACTTCCAGTGCTGCACTCCTACCCCAGCCAGCCAGCAGCTCTTGCAGGTCATTAATGACCCAGCACAGAGGGATGACCCAGCACCATACGAGACAAGCCCAGGTAGCCAGAGCAAATGGACATCGCCCACATCCTGATCTCACATCACTTTGATTGTCATCAGGGTCTGAGCAGTGACAGCACCACGTCCGGCTACGGCTATCTCAATCGATCTGCCAAAGAGATTAACAACAACAACAACAACAATAACAACAACAGCCGCGGTATGCTGGGAAGACTTGCCAGCTGGCCAGACAGGTCGACTTTGATATGGGCTGTAGAGCAAGAACCATCGCGACATTTGGCCACCACCACATTTGTGCAGGAACAAATACAATGAGTGGCCTTATTTAAATGAGCAGGCAGGCCACCACAGCTAGTTCATCTCAGTTTGCTGTTCTATGACATATCCTATCATTCACTGTCTACCGTTGGCCAGACTACCTGGACACATTAGAACAGATTTTGGGTTGTGAAATGGACTTTTATTTTAATGGTGCGAGTAATAAAAATGTGTCAGTAACTGAGTTTGTGTTCTGTCAATCATAACAATAGTAATTAAAAAACCAAATGAGTCATTACATGTTTGACATGATTTAAAGGCCACTTTTAATTCACAGTCCACCATTCATTTCTATGCCCTGTCCCACGCAGAGGAGTTCTTGACTTAAGTGCCTGGAGCCAGAATTATTTGGAGATAGATTTAAAGGATGCGTATCACCGACTGCTGCTTGATGATGCTTCATGTCAGGCGCTGATCACTTTATAAAGATACAACTGCATACCGTTTGGGATTGTGCATGCACATGCCATTTTCAAAAAGTATTTCAAACAATTTCTTCCAAGGTATTCTGCACTTTGTTCATTATTTGCATGCTGTGAGGGGCATTCAATAAGTAATGCAAAACTTTTTTTTTTCTCAACCAATTTTAGTTGAAAAAATGTGGACTTTTTTGTGGGACATCATGGAATATTCCCCCTTCAGCCACTGTACCTGTAGCTTCAGGAAGTTCTGATAGGTGGTAACACTGTACATAACTTTCAAAATGGCGTCTGCAACAGAGGTACATTCCAAGGTGTCATTGAGTTTTTTTGGCAGAAAACCAGTGCACTGCAGATATTCGTAGGTGCTTGCACAATATCTACGGAGACCTTTCGCCACAAAGATGCAAATGAACTTTGCCTTCTCAATGACAATGCAAGGCCCCACGGAAGTCTGCACACCTGAGATGAGCTCACAAAACTTCCGTGAACTGTTCTTCCTCATCAACTCTACAGCACAGATCTCATACCTTCTGACTTCCATCTGTTTGGCCCAATGAAGAATGCACTCCACGGGAAGCAGTACACGGATGATGGGGACGTTACTGATGCAGCTAGATGTTGGCTCTGACGTCAACCAGTAGAGTGGTGCTATGTGGGCATACAGGGCCTCACCATAAGGTGGCATAAGGCCATTATGCTGAATGGAGATTATGTTGAAAAATAGGGATTTGTAGCCAAAATAATGGGTAATAATATGGTGCATAGGACCCATGAATAAAACCAACCTGCTTTCAGGAAAAAAAAGTGTTGTATTACTTATGGAACACCTCTCATATTATTGTTATGGGGTTGATGCACGTGGAACATCACAAGATTCTTGAACTCCTTTGAAACGGCTCCAGGGAAATGGGTTATACTTCAGTTGGAAATTTGCAGTTTCTTTGTCCCAAGCATCAAATACCTGGATCACATTCTTAGTCACAAATGCAGCCCCCAATGCAGACTATTAATGAAGGTCAGAGCACATGAATTAGGTTACCAGATATGTGAGTGGCTTAAAGACCTTTCAAGTAAAAGAACCCAGCATGTTCTTCTCAATGGTGAGTGTTCATCACAGACAAGGGTATCACCAGAAGCGTGTTAGGGAAGTGTGATAGGAGTGCTCTTATACTCTATACACATAAATAATGTGATGAACATGGTGAGCAGCAATTAATAGCTATTTTCTGATGTTGCTATGGTGTACGGGACAGTGTAACCATTGAGTGACTGTATGAGGGTACAAGATGGCTTAGAAATTATTTCTAATTGGTGCGACAAATGGCAACTTGCTCCAAGTGTAGAAAAATGTAAGCTAATGTGGATGAGTATGAAAAACAATCCAGTAACATTCAAATACAACATTAGTAGGATGCTGCTTAACACAGTTACATTGATTAAATATCAAGGCATAACATTGCAAAGCGATACGAAATGGAATGAGCACGTCACGTTGAGAGTAGGGAAGGCAAACTCTCAACTTTGTTTTATTGGGAGAATTTTTGGAAAGTGTAGCTTATCCATAAAGAAAACAGCCTGCAGAATGCTAGGGCAACCCATTCATGAGTACTGTTCACATGTTTGGAGCCCCACCACAGTGGATTAAAGGAAGACATCAAAGCAATTCAGAGGTGTGTTGCAAGATTTAATATCAGTAAGTTTGATCAGCATGCAAGTATTACAGAGATGCTTCATGAACTCGAACACGAATCGCTGGAAGGAAGACAATAGCCTTTTTGTGAGGCACTACTGTGGAAATCGAGAGAACACACATTTTCACACCAATTGTAGAATGATTCTACTCCTGCAAACATACATTTTGTGTAAGAACCACAAAGATAAGATGTGAAAAACTAGGGCTTGTACAGAGGCTTTTAGAGAGTTGTTTTTCCCTCTCTCCATTTTTGAATGGAACAGAAAAGAAAGTGACTAGTAGTGGTATGTGGTACCCTCTGCATGCACCATATGGTGGCTTGTGGAGTACGTAGGTAGACACCGGGGTAGATCATGCTCATGTGATACCATGACAACAAGATTATAAAAATGCCAACAGCTATTTTACTTTTAAATTAATAATAAACACTTTACCTACTTTTTCCCATCTGCCTCATTTTCATTTGATTGCCCTTTATAGATAACACAGAAACAAAACTATAATGTATTTAGTTGCAAGTGGAAACACTTTCCACCCATTTGTAACACACACAGTTCTGAAATGCTCAAAGCTTTTAATCAAAACAGAAAACTTTTCTTGAAACATGCTAAGTTCTACATCTTAAATGAATAAATCAATGGATGAAAAAACTGGAAAATTTCACAATTTTGTAGTCTTTCAATTATATTGCAAGTTCCTCTGTATATTTTGATCTTGCTGTTCAACAGTATACACCTTTACAGCACATTACTAAACACAAAATCGTGTACGAGTGTAAACATTTCTTCTAAATCTATGACAATATACGAGTATATACACATAAACATAAATGTTACCTGAAGTTTAACAAGACTTTCATTTTTGTGGCCTTTATCTTCATCTGATGGTTGAATTTTTGGATCCGTGTTTTCACCTCTCTGATGCGCTAGAAGCTTTTCAGACAAGTTAGGAGCAAATGGAGGCATTTTTTGAAGGAACTCAAAGTGACAACTTTCAAAGAGAACTGGTGATTTATCTGCACTATCTTTAACTTCTGGAGTTTCAGGTGTGCAACTTTTGTCACTGGTATTCTTTTTACTAGCAAGATTATAGCACTGGAGGTCACTCAGGTAAGACCTCACCAGTATTTTCAGTGCTTCAATAACAGGAAGGTCATACACAGATTTGAAGTCACAATCTGGATACAATTCAAAATAATGCCCAAAGTGGTTTTCCAGGAAAACTTGTAAAACAAGACTTGCTGATGATCCAGAAATACCAATTCTAGATGGGAGATACTCCAAAAAAACCTGTAAGGAAAGAAGATAGAGAAAAACATATTACTATATAGCTAAATAACTGGGCATCTAAAAAATATGTAATACAAAGGAACGCTGGACTGTAACTGTAGTAATGTAACAACACTCAGAACAATGTAAAGAGATGCAGTATGAATTTCTTTATATCAACAGCTGACAAGCACATAAACAAGAGGTTCAAGTGTACTTCAGTACTGTATAATACTATGAAGGAGAGTAGAAAACCTTTTAATATGAATGGGGTTCACTGAGATGTATACAGTCTGTGGGGTGAGTGTGAAAGGAGAAGAAGGGGTGTGGGGGCAGGCAATGGTATAGCATAATAGGATAGTGTACCAAGGCTGGATGAGGAGCAGTTGATAAGTAAATAGTCTCTTCCCTTTCAAACATAAATTTATTAAATTACAGGGCTACACAAACCAATTGCCAAAACTAGTAGGCAGGAGGTAGTCTTTTGATGGTCTTGGCAAAAGAGTGGATGCTAGGTTGAGTCTATGAGGTGTGAGAGTATTATCAGAGAACATGACAGCACACACAGCTAATGGGAGTCTGAAAGAGAACACCCCAAAATCAGAAACCTTACATGTCTCATTCCAAGATGCATTCTGTATCAAAATTGTCCAAGTAGTTACAGGGTCTCAGCTGGTCTATGAAATCATAGACACAGCAAACAATAAATAATGTTCCCCATTGGTTTTGTTTGCAGACAATACATTTATGTTAGGCAAATATCAGGATGTAGAAAGAATACCCTGTCAGTATTCCCACCAGGTTTCAAACTTGGTTTCTGCTAAATGAGTTGAACCTGAACATATCTAAAACTCATATGATGCAGTTCAGAACCCAGTCAAAATGTGAACATATTAATGTTACTCACAACAATGAAAACATACAAAAAAATAACTCCTTCAAAAGCTTAGTCTTGAATTTCAACAAAACTTTGTGTGTGTGTGTGTGTGTGTGTGTGTGTGTGTGTGTGTGTGTGTGTGTGTGTGTGTGTGTGTGGGCACGCGCGCACGCATACATACATACTCGTTACTCTGACTCTATTAACAGGTATGGTATTGTCTTTTACTAACACAACTGTTCTCATGTATTTGTGAAATTATCTTCTTTATGAAGACCAGGCAGGAATTATATGAGGAAAATCATTTTATTCATACAAACAACACAACTTTATGCTTCCCACCCAAACTGTACATGCTGGCTCTTCTGTATGTATGGAAAACAAAATTTATAACAGTTTAAAAGTGAACAAGTTAATGCATATGAAGTTAGGTCCACTGAAAAAGCAATATGGAACACTAATGCATTAATGCTATTACTCAGTGGATGAATTCATGCAGGACAAACTGGTAATTTGAGGTGGGTACAGCTTATTACTTCCCCCAGTAAGTACATATTTCTGTTCACAGAAATATCATTTGACCGTTATACCATTTTTTGTTAGTGTGAAAATTATTGTATCTGTATGTCAATTTCTGACATGTCAAATATACACAAACCAAATCTTTTGCAAATGTATACTATGAGGTGAATACATTTTACTTATTACAGAACAAACATGGCAAAATATCCTGATCAGCTGCTTTGCACTGTGAGTAGTTGCTATACATGAAATAACTTGGGACTGCCTGTCACGTTGATAAAATTTTGGAATGAAATACACTCCTGGAAATGGAAAAAAGAACACATTGACACTGGTGTGTCAGACCCACCATACTTGCTCCGGACACTGCGAGAGGGCTGTACAAGCAATGATCACACGCACGGCGCAGCGGACACACCAGGAACCGCGGTGTTGGCCGTCGAATGGCGCTAGCTGCGCAGCATTTGTGCACCGCCGCCGTCAGTGTCAGCCAGTTTGCCGTGGCATACGGAGCTCCATTGCAGTCTTTAACACTGGTAGCATGCCGCGACAGCGTGGACGTGAACCGTATGTGCAGTTGACGGACTTTGAGCGAGGGCGTATAGTGGGCATGCGGGAGGCCGGGTGGACGTACCGCCGAATTGCTCAACACGTGGGGCGTGAGGTCTCCACAGTACATCGATGTTGTCGCCAGTGGTCGGCGGAAGGTGCACGTGCCCGTCGACCTGGGACCGGACCGCAGCGACGCACGGATGCACGCCAAGACCGTAGGATCCTACGCAGTGCCGTAGGGGACCGCACCGCCACTTCCCAGCAAATTAGGGACACTGTTGCTCCTGGGGTATCGGCGAGGACCATTCGCAACCGTCTCCATGAAGCTGGGCTACGGTCCCGCACACCATTAGGCCGTCTTCCGCTCACGCCCCAACATCGTGCAGCCCGCCTCCAGTGGTGTTGCGACAGGCGTGAATGGAGGGACGAATGGAGACGTGTCGTCTTCAGCGATGAGAGTCGCTTCTGCCTTGGTGCCAATGATGGTCGTATGCGTGTTTGGCGCCGTGCAGGTGAGCGCCACAATCAGGACTGCATACGACCGAGGCATACAGGGCCAACACCCAGCATCATGGTGTGGGGAGCGATCTCCTACACTGGCCGTACACCACTGGTGATCGTCGAGGGGACACTGAATAGTGCACGGTACATCCAAACCGTCATCGAACCCATCGTTCTACCATTCCTAGACCGGCAAGGGAACTTGCTGTTCCAACACGACAATGCACGTCCGCATGTATCCCGTGCCACCCAACGTGCTCTAGAAGGTGTAAGTCAACTACCCTGGCCAGCAAGATCTCCAGATCTGTCCCCCATTGAGCATGTTTAGGACTGGATGAAGCGTCGTCTCACGCGGTCTGCACGTCCAGCACGAACGCTGGTCCAACTGAGGCGCCAGGTGGAAATGGCATGGCAAGCCGTTCCACAAGACTACATCCAGCATCTGTACGATCGTCTCCATGGGAGAATAGCAGCCTGCATTGCTGCGAAAGGTGGATATACACTGTACTAGTGCCGACATTGTGCATGCTCTGCTGCCTGTGTCTATGTGCCTGTGGTTCTGTCAGTGTGATCATGTGATGTATCTGACCCCAGGAATGTGTCAATAAAGTTTCCCCTTCCTGGGACAATGAATTCACGGTGTTCTTATTTCAATTTCCAGGAGTGTACTAAAAGAATGGCACCCTTGCTTTGTATAACAAGTAATAAAGGATTTCCAATTGAAGGGTTTTCCTCCCTTTAAATTTTACAGCATTTAGTCTACATTCACAGTTTCATAGCATTTTATTCCATTATTTTGGTCTGCTTTACTGTCAGACTGATGCAGCAAATTGTCATTGAGTTGGCTCATATATAAGAGCATGGGACACTGTGTGTGTGTGTGTGTGTGTCTGTGTGTGTGTGTGTGTGTGTGTGTGTGTTTGTTTTTATCACACTGAAATGAAGGCTCATGCAAAGGTGTCTCAACACAATGTCACACAATTTATACAACACTCAATTTCATTTAAACAACCTGCATCTGCAGTCACCACTTCCTCTGAAATGGCCACTGTCATCTTACTAATGCAATCTTACAAAGATTCTTATTACAACACTAACTTCTCTTGATTAATCATTTTGAATTTTACTTACTATTAAAAACCCCATTCACATAATGTTTTGTCCGCACTGCCACTTACACTGCTGTATCAGTTTCACGTACTACAACTATGCCAGTGACATGCACATTGCAGGAAGGATACTGATCATACTGTAAAGCTACGTTGTACCTTCGATTGTTGTGAGAAGTATAGAGGTTGAAATTAGTGTAATTTTCCTTAGTTTTAAGACCCTGATGTAACTGTCAATTCACCTACTGAGAACCATAGGGGGGAGAGGTGTTCAACCCGAGACACCAGTCTTTTAGAATTTAATTGCTTTACTCAACATTTGTCTTAACTGATACACAACCTGAGTTCTGTTTGTGTATAGTAGCTGCTTGCTCTGTAAAGTGACTTACTAGATAGTATTCTGGAATAAAACAGTACTTACTGTTTGCTATGGCCACAGCTTCATGGACCACATGCCCCCACAACTTGTCAAGTGACATTGGTACAGGGTGCATGTCATAATGAGGTGCATGAAGTATATGGTTTTACAGTCTTATCTTTCCGGACACTGACACTGACAGCCACATCAAGCATTTCTAGAGCCCTGTGCATTACCATGTTCCCACATAACAGTTCCTACAGGTGCAAACAGGGGAAGCAGCATATGGACATTGGATAACAGGCCCCCTCTCTTCTGCATGAATCAACCCTACCCAATTTGAGATGACATAACTTCAATCCAGCTGCAGCATGTGTGCATCCTATTTGTGTGCTCTGAATAAAACTGCAAGTTTGAAAGCTAAGACAAAGTTTTCAGAACTTTTTTTACTTGCAAATCTATTGATCAGCATTTCTACTATATAGTGGTTGGTTGGCTGGTTTAAAAAGGGGGAAAGGGACCAAACTGCTTGGTCATCGGTTCCTTGTTCCTGCTGTAACAATTCCACAAGGGAAAGAATAAAAGAAACTAGACATACACCACAATACTGAGAGGAAGGAAAAACCACAAGAACGCCAAAAGAGCAACTAACACTACAAGGAACAAAACAGGACATGAAAAACACAGAGGTGCAAAAAACCAGTAGAAGAAGGTAAAAGAGGAGAGCAGATTACCGTGGCTTAGAAGCACTAGGGTGGAGGACACAGAGGGACAAAGGACATGTGCTAAAATTTAGATCAAACGATAAAACCCACCCTCACATATAAAATGTAAAAACAAATAAGCTGATGAGGTGTTGCCTGCTAAAATTAATGATAATGAGTCAGGTAACTGAAGATGATGTCTCAGGGCAGCCAAACTAGGACAGTGCTAAAGAATATGGGTCGCCACGGTGTGGGAGTTAATGGCACAGGCATCAGCAGAGCGATCCCTGTATAGTCAGGGGCTTACAACCAACAGAGTACATGGCGGCCCCACCACAACAGACTAGTTACCATGCTGGACATCAGGTGCAAACAAGTCCATTATCATCATCAGTGCGGAAAACAATACTGCACAGTGGATGGAGGAAAACACACCCAGGAGGGTGACCTCGCCCAACAGCTGGAGAATGAGCGGAAGTGCAGATCCACGTTGACAAATGATGCGAGAGATATCAGCGCATAATGGACACGATGCACCATGTAAGGCGCCCTTCACCAGTTGGTTTGCTCTTCAGGAAAATTTAGAATAATGGAGGTCAAACCCGACAGGGAACCATCACATAAAGGTCAAAATGTGTGAAACTCCTTTCAACCACCTCTTACAACAGGCAGGAATACCTCAGGCCTATTCTAACCCCTGGACCCGCAGGGTGGGTACTATAAAGTGAGAAGTGGTCATTTCTCATGCCATTGTTTCAGTGTTTCACTGTCTCAGCTTAAGAAACAAATTCTAAATTCTAAAACAATATTTACAACAACAATATACAATGTTACATTTTTAGCAATACACAAATAAATAGAAAAGTAGGCATCAATATTTGTCTACTTACTAGACATTGGAACAGGAACAACTGGAGCAAGTTTAAGGGAAACACAAATTAAAAACATGGATGAAATATTAACTTTTGGAATTTTTCAAAAATTCTTTATCAGGAAAAATGGAAAATGAAAGAAATGTTAAAAATAAAAGGCAAGACCTAAAGATAAACAAGTGAACACTGGATCTGGAGAAACAAGATTCTGTAGAGAATTTTAAAGTAATAATTTCTATTTCTTATCATTTCATTTGTTCTGATGATTCACCACCACTACCGGCATCATCATCATCATATTATACAGACTGAACCTTGTTACTGTACCCAGTTTCAAAAATGTGAAATGCTATAGACTCAGTAGTGCGTGCATGCACACGTGTGTGTGGGGGGGGGGGGGGGGGGGCGCACAGATTTTTCTTATTGCAAGTGGTCACACTTCTTCTGTGCCAAAGAAAGTTAGTATGGGATGCAACTCATTTCACACACCAAAGATACAGATATCATGATTTTACAACATTGTCACATTATATAACGTATATTGTCATGTGAACACATACATACTTGCAAAACCTCCTGCAGCGACATTTTCTGTGATGCAACCAACTCTGACAACACTCCTGAAAGTACTCTAGGTTTTGAATCCATCAGAACAACAGACAACTCTGAAAATGTTGTTAACTGGTCATTCCTTCTGCTGCAGAAATAAAAATATATACATTAAGAAAAATAAGTTCATAGGGAATTTCTTTGACTTCAAAAAGTACAGACACAGTACAACCCTATTAATGAACTATATAAATAAGTTTTGACATTATTTTTTTCCTCTAAAAAAATGGGAAAAAGACTCCAAGGACTGGTCAAGAAAATAGAATTTTATAGGTATTTCATCTAAATTTCGTACCTACTGTACATAGAATCGTGCTTGCTCATAGACTTCACTGGTGTAGTTGTCTCAAACAGAAGCATACTATTTTCAAAAAGTATAGCTGAAAGTTGGTTTGGTTCAAAAGAGCTTAAGACAGCATTTGCTTGTTCTGGTGATCCCTTCTGAATGCATAACAAAACTAAGGCTAATGCGTCACTTGACTTGGGCACTGGTCTGAAAACAGAAGCAAAGTCCCTATATAAGTAAGGCTTTAGTGACTTCTAAGGAAAACAAAACTTTTAATACTTATTATAGATAGTTCAGATAGTAACTCAAAAGCATGGTGAAAGAGAAATAATTCTCAATTTTTTAAGAGAATAAACATAAAGTGAAACAAGCATCACAAAAAGTTCTTTCATTCATAAAAAGTATATATAATGCATTTTTCACCTTAAAGTCAAACGATATCACAATGCAAATGATAATCATTATTGATTTTTCCCAGTCTCACATTTCTTTGTGTAGTGAAATTAGATGGCCCATCTGGTCACATAGGCAATAGCCTTGCTGCAGTGGATACACGGGTTCCCGTGAGGTCACCGAAGTTAAGTGCTGTCGGGCATGGTCGGCACTTGGATGGGTGACCATCCAGGCCGCCATGCACTGTTGCCATTTTTCGGGGTGCACTCAGCCTTGCGATGTCAATTGAGGAGCTACTCGACCGAATATTAGCGGCTTCGGTCAAGAATACCATCATAACGACCGGGAGAGTGGTGTGATGACCCCATGCCCCTCCTATCTGCATCCTTCAATGAGGATGACACAGCAGTCGGATGGTCCCAGTAGGCCACTCGTGGCCTGAAGACAGAGTGCTTTTTATCTGGTCATATAATGTGTAACCATGGCAGTAGTTTCTCTGTGAATACCAATAAGTTAACCTTCATGCATGTCATCCTGGGACTGCTGAATGTAAAAATAAAAAACAAGACATTGTCACACCTGCACCAATGCTTACCTGAGAATCCATGCACAACTTTTGTGAATGATTTCATAGTTTGTCAGCAATGGGTACCATTTAAATAAAGTTATCTTTAGAAGTGATTACAGATGTGTCATATCGATTTTTATTTTAAACGATATTTTTTATTATAACCGCAGGATAGAATATAATATGATGTATGTGAGAATATAATATGATGTATATGAGGAGAACCCACTACTAACAAAACAGAGGAGACAATGAGCAGGACAGAGGTATGTAGTAAAGATGGGAACTTGTTTAGCTTTTGGTCAATACTGGCCGCCAGTCAGCAGTAGCAGCAGGTGTGTGTGTGTGTGTGTGTGTGTGTGAGAGAGAGAGAGAGAGAGAGAGAGAGAGAGAGAGAGAGAGAGAGAGAGAGAATCACGCTAGCAAAGATGTGTGCTGCAAATGGGGAAATCCATTGAGATGACAAAGGGCATATTATTATTACACAGATTCTGTGAATGAGTATCTCAAAAATGACAAAGCTGGTTGGATATTCACATGCTACTGTTGTGAGCATCTACGGAAAGAGGCAGAAGGACAGTGAAACTACCTTTAGGCGCTAAATGGTTGGATGCCCACAAATCTTCACAGAATGTGGGGTTCGGTGGCTTGTCTGCTTTGTAAAGTAGGATAGATGGTACTCTGTGGCATCTCTGCCAAAAAAGCACAATGCTGGTGCATGCACAAGTGTTTTGGAGCACACTGTTCATCGTACATTGTTGAGCATGGAGCTCCGCAGCAGACCATCCCTACATATTCACATGTTGACCAAACAACACAGCCAATTATCTGATATTGCAGTGGGCATAGGATCATAGGGATTTGACTGTCGATCAATGGAAATGTGTCGGCTCTTTGGCTGAATCAAATTTTTGCTACATGAAGTCAATAGTTGTCTCCACAAACACTGTCATCGAGGTCAACAGTGGGTCGAAATGTGCAGCGCGCCACGGATGCAGACTGGTGAAAGCAGTGTTATGCTAAGGGAGACATTCTCCTGCACTTGCATGGGACCTTCGTAGTAATCAATGACACACTGACAGCTGCGAACTACATGCATCCCTTCATTCTTGATGTCTTCCCCAACAGCAATGGCATCTTTTAGCACTATAATTGTGTGTCTCAGAGCCATGACTGTGCTAAAGTGGTTTGAGGAGTATTATAGTGAACTTATATTGATGTCTCAGTGGCCAAATTTTCCTGATGTAAATCCTATGGAACCCATCTGGCCCACTACTAGGCACCATCACCGTGTACACAAATAGGCGGCCCGTTATTTACAAGATTACATAGCCTTTGTGTAGATATTTAATGTCACACACCTGAACAAACCTACCAACAAACTGTTGGATCCTTGATATGCAGAATCAGTGATGTATGTCATTCCAAAGATGGACAAATAACCTATTAAACATGTTGTCATAATGTTTTGGCTTATCAGTATATATACTCATAATTTTTTAATAAACTTTTTAGACTCATGCTCGAGAATTGTTTAAACCTTTTGGCTGCTACAGATGTACTTGCTGCTGGCCACATTGACTGCTGTGCCACTATTGGTAATCTGGCTACCTACTCACTATGTGGTTGCAGTTGGGCTAATACGTTTAGCCAAGTTAGCTGCATGGCCTGCTTCGCCCTTTGCTGAATATTATCTGGTGTGCATAGTGGTGATTCTGTCTGCAATTTAGTATCTGGGCAATGCTGATACAACATAAATACTGTGAGTGCCTAAGTTATTTTGACACTGAAAATTTCTGATTCTGAGCTACTACTGATAAATTGCAGTACAAACTCACGGAGTGAGTACAGCTGTTTTGCCCAAGAATTATATTTTTCCAGTAGTTTTCAACACAATTTTAGTAGCCTATGAGGAAAATGATAAGTATCTTTAGATTCACCTGAATAGTTTCCTAAGCTACTTTTTCTTAATGCCTGCACTTCTCCATGTATTCCTTACTGTACCAACTCAAGAAAGAATGCAACAACCCATAGCTTACTTGAAAGTGTTAGTGTATATCAAATTTCATATCACACTCCTTGTATGTGAAAGGGAATGCCAATCATCTATCATATTTCTTTAATACATTAACAGTTACTGTGTAAACAGTTAGAGCTAAGCTCACCAGAGAAAACATTAGTCACCCCTTGAGAAATCATTTTAAACATAATTTAACACTGTGTAATTCCACTCCTGGATTTTATAACCACCTGGATTCAGTTAGGAAGCAAGTCCAGAAGGTTGCACACATATACTGTACCCAGGTTAAGCCACTCACTGAGGATTTGATCGCGCAATGCCATCAAATTGGGTGGATACTGATGTCAGTACTTTACCTGCTGTTCTAACATGTCCCACAGATTTTCTACACGGTTCCAGTCAGGTGATTCTGTAGGCCAATTGAGATGTAATAGGGTGAGGGAGTGCTCAGAAAACCAGTCACTTATTCTTCCAGCTTGATGACGTCTGCTGTTGTCATCTTAAAAAATAGGGGTATCAATAGCAAACTCATCATACTGACTGAAAGGCTACAGCTAATCATTCATAATGTTTAAATAAACTTGTTGGTTCATGTTACTGATCACCTCAGCAAACAGGCCCAATTAACGATAAGAAAAACATCTGAATATAGGCAAAACATGATTCGTCACACCAAATTATGTTCCACAAGTCAGCTACTGTCCATGTTTTTGTTTTCTAGCCCACTGAAGATGCACAGCCTTATCAACCTGTGTGAGCGATGGCCTCTTGCAAGGTGACCAACTCCAAATGTTCACTGCATACAGTTCCCATCGCATGTTCTCTCACTAACAAGTGGGGATGGACCTTCATTCATTGCGTGCAGCAATTCCTATTAGGTTTGGAAGCAGTTTTGATTCACAGACGTTAAAGTAACCCCTGGCGTGCCACAGGGGAGTGTTATGGGACCATTGCTTATCACAATATATATAAATGACCTAGTAGATAGTGTCGGAAGTTCATTGCGGCTTTTCGCGGATGATGCTGTAGTATACAGAGAAGTTGCAGCATTAGAAAATTGTAGCGAAATGCAGGAAGATCTGCAGCGGATAGGCACTTGGTGCAGGGAGTGGCAACTGTCCCTTAACATAGACAAATGTAATGTATTGCGAATACATAGAAAGAAGGATCCTTTATTGTATGATTATATGATAGCGGAACAAACACTGGTAGCAGTTACTTCTGTAAAATATCTGGGAGTATGCGTGCGGAACGATTTGAAGTGGAATGATCATATAAAATTAATTGTTGGTAAGGCGGGTACCAGCTTGAGATTCATTGGGAGAGTGCTTAGAAAATGTAGTCCATCAACAAAGGAGGTGGCTTACAAAACACTCGTTCGACCTATACTTGAGTATTGCTCATCAGTGTGGGATCCGTACCAGATCAGCTTGACGGAGGAGATAGAGAAGATCCAGAGAAGAGCGGCGCATTTCGTCACAGGGTTATTTGGTAACCGTGATAGTGTTACGGAGATGTTTAATAAACTCAAGTGGCAGACTCTGCAAGAGAGGCGCTCTGCATCGCGGTGTAGTTTGCTCGCCAGGTTTCGAGAGGGTGCGTTTCTGGATGAGGTATCGAATATATTGCTTCCCCATACTTATACCTCCCCAGGAGATCACGAATGTAAAATTAGAGAGATTAGAGCGCGCACGGAGGCTTTCAGACAGTCGTTCTTCCCGAGAACCATACGCGACTGGAACAGGAAAGGGAGGTAATGACAGTGGCACGTAAAGTGCCCTCCGCCACACACCGTTGGGTGGCTTGCGGAGTATAAATGTAGATGTAGATGTAGATGTAGACATTAGACTGAATTTGTCAACCAAACTGTTTTACAAAGATGTCACTGAAAGACTCAGGAAAAAGGTCACTTGAGTGAGACTGGACACTGCAGACAAGTGGATGCCATAACATGGCAATGCCCCATGTAACACGGCCACTTTCATCTTGGAATTTTTGACCTCCAAAGGCATCCTTGTTGCTCCACAGCCCCCTATTCACCTGATCTGAGTCCTTGTGACTTTTTTCTTTTCCCAAAATTGAGGAATGTCTTAGGAAGACATCAGTTTGGGACTCTGGAGAACATTTGAAAGAATGTGACCCCCTAATAGTTGAAGTCTTTCAGCACTGCTACCAAGACTCAGAATGACAACTCCAAAGTGTATAGCTGCCAAAGGGAACTACTTTGAAGGACACAATATTGTTGTTTGAAATAAATAAATAAAAGCTTTGGTAGATAAAAACTCAGTCTTGTTACTTTTCTCACACACCTTGTAAATGTCTCACTGATTACTACTGCTTTATTCTCACATAGAGGCACTGCAAGCATGGTAGAGCATGTGACTCAATCACTCCGCTGTCTGTAAAAGCTTATCTATGCGTGTGCCTGTGGTGACTAATATTTTATGTATTTTATGTGCTGGGCTTATTTTGTTCCTCTTCGTTGAACCCATTTAGTAATTTCATGTACAATATGTCACTTAGACTGTAACAAAACCAAATGCATAGTCATAGCTGGACAGATTGTCAACCTGCAATAAGTACGCTGCGTAAACAGTGTAAGTGTGGCACAGATTTTTCACCGATATGTACTAGCAAATCAAAGTGATGCTTTATTTTTGAATCTATTATTGTGGGCTGGAAACGGTTGACTGTGTGCAATGGTGTTTCTTTAGTGCAGCAATGCCTAATGTTTTGTACATGAATTATGAAATAAACACTACAGCATTTGAAATGTTCAATCATTACTGTTCATCTGTGCCAGGCCCCAGGCAATCTTTAAAACAAAATAATGAATGTTTCTGAATACCTTTCATTGCTGACCAAATAACAGTTGCACATTGGAAATAGACAATTATGTACAATTTTGTTTCATTAACATAATATACACTCATTTTAGAATTGCAGTGCTTCACATAAACAGGTGTAAAAGCATCTGAAGTTTGTGAAATCTGTGTGTCTGTCATATCAATAATACAACTGGACAGTAGTTTCAAAGTCAGGAATCTAAATGGTCAAATACTTTTACACCTGTATAAAATTTGCATGCTCTATTTTGATCCAGCCTTTGACAGGCACTTGCAAAATTAAAAATATATACTACCTGGCAAAAAATTGAAGCACCCCCACGATATGGCCAGATCTCAAAGTAAGTTCACACACATACATACCATCGGTGGCTACGTAAATGATTAAGAGTTGCAATTCTGTGTGACAAGTAGAATGGCCATCAGGGTACCAGGCCTGGTAAAGTATATAAGGAGTGTGAACAGTTCCAGATTTTCAGTGATCACTGTGAAGGGCATGGAGATGCCACGTACTCACATGAGGCAGTGTTATCAGCACCTGACAGAGTTTGAAAGGGGCCTCGTTGTGGGTCTCCCTTTGGCCAGCTCATCTAATCATACAATATCCAGTAGTGTGGGGTATTTGAATGTGACGGTGGCCCAATGTTGAACTGAATGGGAATGTGAGTATAAGGCACAGTCATTGTCAAGGTTATGGTTGACTACATCTGGCCATTGTATATGCACCAAGAACATTGTAACCCCATCACATCTAAACCCGCGATTAGAGAACACACAATGGGCTCCCTGCAACATTCTGTGTCATCTTGCACCATTGGTTGGAGTCTAGCAGCACATGGACAAGGGAATCATCACTGCATGTGTAGGATGCCATTAACACCACAACACAAACAACTGCATCTGGTGTGGTGCAGCAACCAGGTAGCATGGTTGGCTGATGACTGACATCACATTGTGTTCAGGTTGCACTATCCTGTGTAACCATTGTCAGTGAGTATGGCAGCAACCTGCGAAGAGATCCCATTCTTCCAATGTTTTGGAGAGGCACAGCAGTGTTACTCCGTGTCATGGTGTGGAGCCATAGGGTATGACTTCAGTTCACAGCTGGTGGTGACTGAGGGAACACTGGCAGCACAATGCTATGTCAAAGACATTCTGCATCCTCATTTGTTACCTCCAATGCAACAGTACCATGGTGCCATTTTTCAACAGGACAATGCATGTCCACACATGATCTGTGTCTCTATGAACTGTCTGCATGACGTTGAGGTACTCCCATGGCCAGATAGATCCCCATATTTGTACCTGACAGAGCTTGTGGGGGGAACAGTTCAAACATTAATTCTGTGCCAGTGACCATATCCAGGATATCAGGGACCAGTTACAACAGTTGTGGGCTAGCATGCATCAGGTTTTTAGCTGCATAGCACAGACAACTGGTGACTACACCTATTTTACCCACATGCTGGCCACAGAAGCACTATTATTATAAAGAGTTAGGAAATACAAAGATAAAATACAAATATACAAGGAAAGTATACATGTCAAGCTAACTTATTAACTTTTTCTTCCTTAAAGGGAGGTGCCATGTATGCAACAACCTGCAAGCACTGGAATCTGGTAATGCCCTTTCTGGTTGCCCACGTGAGTTACTTTTGATAGGAGGAAACCATTACCATCAGTGCTCTACAAAAGATGCTAGGGATCATTAGAGCTTTCTGCAGAAGGAAGTGGTACACTACCGGAGTCAGAAATAGTTACCTTTCCTTGTAGTGATGGTGCTGTTTCCAATTAACATGCAAGTGGAGAAATGTTTGCTTCTCTTCTTTAATCGTATAAAAATTTGTATGGCACATTTGTATCCATCTTTATCATAGTTTCCTCTCCCTTCCCTCTCCCCAAAAGAGCACATACACAAACACAAATTAAATTAGTAAATATAATAAAAGATAGCATTTTGGAAGGATTTAACTTTACTTGTACACACACACACATACACACACACACACACACACACACACACACACACACACACACGAGAGAGAGAGAGAGAGAGGAGAGCTATGTGCAATACAAAGATTTGGCTTAAATCAAACTACCTGACAGATAGCTGTTTTTTCATTACATTCAGAACCCTGTCAGTAGCATACTCTCTCAACAGAGCAGAATGAAGGACAAGTGTAGAAACTTCAGATGGACTATACTTCTCAAACAGATCCAGTAAAGTATTTGTAAAATCTTGGATGGATGGATTAAATGAGCTGTCTGAATTATGATGCATGAATAATAAACTGGTCTTCAAATACTTCATCAATGCTTTCAGCTGAAAAAAAAAGAAAAGATGACTGTTACAAAATACAGTAATTGAAATTTTACACATAAACAACATCTATGTATCATACATGTCCACACTTTATACAACATGACTATAGGAAACTGCAGGTCTATTGTTATTAGACTTTTGCCAACAAGACATGCTGAATTACAAATTAACATTCAATAGGTGTTTGGTCCCTGTATTTTAGCAAATATTTATCTATTGTTATTAGTCAGATAAGTTCACCTCTGCCAAAGATGTGTGTTTTGCTCACTTATATTGAAGTAATTCTGCATGTGGCTCAATACCATAAAATGTTCACAGGAAGAATCGAAACACAAAATTATCATTTTTATTAATAGATGGAAAAGGTTAATAAACTTGAAAATTATCAAAAGTTCAGCAGTTTGACACTCACACATACAACAAATGGAAGAGTGAAAAGTATCCAAATAATTATTGGAATGAACAGGAGCTCTATAACTATGTGCCTGTCATTTATACAGAATGTTTATGAAAAATAGGTATACATCGAAAAGAATAAGCAATAGCGCAATATATGGAGCTGTAAGAATTTGTCAAAAGCTTTGTAACAAAACCTAATTTAAACTCTGATGTAATTAACTGAAAAATTATTGTCTTTAGGTGATATATTATTTAGAGTTCTCTAAAAGAATGAACTGTATGCGTTTTCTGCAAAATGTTTACATTTCCAATATGAGCTATTCCCCTGGTAAACATGAAGGTGAGGACACTCAGATGTATTTAACACTCACACTACTTGGTTTCTTGTGCCCTTCCCTTCCTGCCTAGGTACTTGTGAATATACAACTATCTCAAGCATTTAACTCAAATAATCATAATATTTTACTGATATTTCTCCCATAGCTTCAGTCTTGCTTATTCTCTCTTTGGTCAATCATTCATCCTTGAGTAATTCAAGCATCATACCCCCCTCCCTCCCTGGCCCTTCTGCCATCTGTACAAATTTTGTGTATTACTTATCTACTTGCACCCTGGTTAACAGCATATTATATTACACAGCTGATTTATTCCAGCTCATTATTAGAATGTAAGAATTTGAATGTCAGTTGATGCATCTTCAATTTACTTCCACCTTTTGTTACATTTTGTGTGTATCTCTGACACAGGGTCTTCAGTGGCTTTTCTCATAATCAGAATCACATGTATACAGATGTAGATGCTGGTAATCAAATAGTGCTTCCAAGGAAACACCTCCCACTAGTTTCTCTCTCTCTCTGCATTTAAATTCTGGAAAAGAAATCCTTGCTTCTGGAGGGGCAAGGCCAAACACTCAGTATTTACTTCCAAGTATTCCCATTTGGTCTGTAACAACAATACTTATTAATAGTAGTTGTCTGTTACAACTACACTAGTCAGAGGTTTAGATGACATAGCACACATTATGTAAAATTAGTATGTAACATGATTCCCTTTCCTGTGTCTCCTTGTATGGTGTGTTGTTAATGGGTCTAGGTGCCAGAAGGATACTTATCATCACGCCTAAAAATGATGAGCATCCTATCCACAATCCTTTCCACCTAATCCAATGTAGTATTCTGCCACTCACCTAATCTACAAAATAATCCAATCCATCCTTATGCCACACCTACTCCCACCCCTGGCCACATTGACACTGTGGAAGACATGGTAAAAGACCAATCTTTCTCATCCACACAACACATCCCATTCCAGTCAAGCAAGAGGCACATCCTGCCCATGAGGGCCTACTTTTGACAGCAGCTGTCATATAACAGCTCTGCCGTAAATTTTGCATATGACTTATGAGGGCATGACCACCAACTGGCTGTCCAGTCAAATAAATGGCCACCAACAAACTGTAGCCAGAAGCATAGTTAGCTAATAAGTGGCAGAACACAGTGCTAAGCAACATAAATGGAACTTCAATGGCTTCTTCACATCCTGTGCCATCTGATTTCCCCCCATCCCTGCCCCCACAAACCAAATACCAGCTTCTTACAACTACGTGCTGGAAAATCCTCCTGCCCCAATCTCTGCTAGTTCATGGTTGGTACCACCTTCCAACCTGTGCTCATGCATTTCACTTTACTCACTCTACACTCATGCTCTCCTCTTCGCACTCTCTCTCCCCCTTCTAATACAAACCTGTACTTCCTTGTGTGCTGTGCAAAACTCCATTTGCTCAAGTAGGTGTGCTCACAGGTGCCACACTCCTATCCCGACCCCTTCTTGCCTCTCCCTCTCAGCTATGAACCACCCTTCCCTCCACCCCTCACTCCCATCCTGCATCCTTTCTCCTCTCACCAACTCCACCACACACAACCCCTCACAGCAAGTGAGCTGCGGTTCTGGTACAATTTAGTAGGCCAGGACAATTTAACTCTCTCTCTCTCTCTCTCTCTCTCTCTCTCTCTCTCTCTCTCTCTGTGTGTGTGTGTGTGTGTGTGTGTGTGTGTGTGTGTGTGTGTGTGTGTGTGTGTGGATGGGGTGGGGGGGGGGGTTGTCAAAATAGTAGTATTTGATGGATAATGTCTTCATAAAAGTACAAGTTAACAACCTATCCATGGCATCTGATAAAGTTAATGAACACATTATATCCAAGAAATTTGATTTCTGTATAATATGGGAACAAGTTGAAAAGTTCTCAGCCTGGCATAGAGATGGCATTAATATCAACATTTTGGTTTTGTTTCCATGGTTCACACAGTGACTGTCAACATGATCTGGGATTGTGCTCTCTTTATACAGCTTCATAAATAAGTTGCTGTGTGTACAATTTGTTCAAATGGATAAACCAGAACATCAAACTAACTAAATATTCATTCTTTTGGGCAGTGTATTACCTAAGGAAATACATCCAATGTTACTGAAGGTTTATAAGAATTCTGTTTCCACTAGGTGTGATTAAAAGATGACATCAAAGCAATCCAGAAGTGTGTCGCTAAATTTCATACTGGCAGGTTCTATAAACATGAGTGTGTTACAGAAATGCTCAGTGAACTCAAATGGGAATCCCCGGTGGCTGGAAGAAATTCCTTCTATAAAACAATTTTGAGAAATTTTAGAGAACCAACATTTTCAACAGATTGCAGAACAATTCCGCTGCCACCAACATACATCTCATGCACATACAATGAAGAAAAGATAAGAGAAATCAGCACTTGTACAGCAGTATGTGGTCAGTCATTTTTCCCACACACTGTTTGTGAGATGAACCAGAAAGGGAATGATACAAGGCATCCTCCATCATGCATCCTGTAATGGCTTGTGAAACATGTTTGTAGATGTAGATTATCATCAGTTATGAGAAGGTGGGCTGTGATCAACTGTGGTCAAACTTCCCTGGAAGATTATCCATGTAAAGGATACCCCAAAACTGCAATCATAGATGAAAATTCTGAAAAAATGCACAGTATGATAGTCAACTAGTGACGATTAAACGTGTATGATGTCATATGAATATAAGAAGAAAGAGTATGGCACATTTTACTAGAAAAAATAACTATGAGAAAGTTTGCTGAAAATTCATGCCACATGACCAAAAGTACCTGAGAGAATGAAATTCTCAGAATGGTTTGGACTGCTTTAAAAATAATGCAACTGTTTTTGTGTGACCACAGTCTTAACTGAAACATTTTTCTACAAACAAAGATTATTATATGTGATGCTTCATGGTTAAAAAAACTTGGCAGTTTCTGTGGCTCCAGCAGTCAGTATAGAGGATGTGACTGAAGAAAGGAGACCATCAGTCCTACCTATTTATTCACATTTGTTGATATGGAAAACCTGCACAGAGATACTTTCTAATCCAGCTGCATGGAACAGATGCAGGAAGAATTGCTACCAGATAGCCTGGGGTAATTGAAGCACACGCTTCTGTCGCTAACATTCCCTATAGTAGCTTTCTACATAATGTTAGACAGATTGCTGCAGTCTGGGCCAATGATATCTGTTTATAATTCAATCAAGGCTCTTCACAAATCTCAGATGACCTGATGCCAAAGCATTGTGAAAATACTTCAGTATGGTACATCATAAATGAGCTCAGATGACCGGCAACCATTTCCCCACCAGTCCAAAACATTTAGAGACTGAATTAATTTAAAAAAATAGAGAAAATCTAAGATTGTTAAGACTGTGGTTTTAATGGTTCAGGTATTCTACATAGTCTCCCCTCACTTGAGTACAATGCACAAAACATTCATAAAACCATTTCAAACTGTCAGAAAAGTCTTCCTTTGGGATGTTGTTTAACTCGCACATCACATTTGCTTCAATTTGGTTATGTCGTCAACAAGTTAGCCCTTCATGAGAATTTCTGCACTTTGTCATATCGTGGTAGGTTTGTATTGGTAACATCAAGTCTCATCACTCATCATGAGTTTTTCCACAACGGAAGTGTCCAAGGTTTTCATTTCAATCACATCGTGGCTGGCGTCTGTGTATCTCTGATTTTGTTCGTGAGCCAAGGTGTGTGGAGCAAACTTTGCACACGTTCATCTCTTCTGAAACCATTCTACGCACTGTCTTGAACACTTGATTCAGAGTTGTCACTCCAGTGGGATATGCCACACCTGCATGTCCACTCCTTAACACTGCCTGCTCACAACTGACTGGTGGAATGCACATCTGTTGTTAGTTCAAGCTGCCACTATGCTGATGTTGCTTGTACATCAGGAATGAAATCAGTCTCAGAACTTTTTGGACAGGCAGTGTACACAGTGTACATTCCACTGGCTCAGAATTCCTCTTATACAATGTGCTATCTATCATTCTGAATTCTTCTTTGACAGCTTCTTCCTTCTTTAATGCCTCCAATGGATTTGGCCAATGGGATTTGGCACCTTTGTGTTTGCATCCTTTTTTTATACTACTGTGACGTCATATTCCTGACGTTTCAGTGCCAATCTTGCCAAACGTACTGATGGATCCTACAGTTTTGTCAACTTACATACAAGTAATGGTCAGACAGAACAGTGTTTGCCATATAATGAGGATCAGAACTTGCTGACTGCCTAAACAACAACTAGGCACTCTTTCTCAGTTTTAGAGTACTTACAGTACACTGGAGGCATAAGCAATCACTCTTTCAGTGCCTTCCTGAATTTGCGTGGGTCCCATAATCACTATTATCATTGTGTAGTTCCATTTCAGCAATATTGTCAAAAAGAGAGGAGCCATGAAGATGGCATCTGCCCCCTCCTTAAGGATGCAGACAGATCTTTCTTGCTCCTTATTCCAAGAAAATCTGCATTTGTACTGGCCATGCCTTGCAAATGAAATCCTTTATGAAGTCTATGTAGTAGCAGCACACTACAAGGAAGCCTCTCACATCACAAATGTCCTAGGGAATTGGGTATCAGTTATGGCTCTTACTTTAGCTAGATAGGAACAGAATCGGTTTCCTTTAACTAGGTGTGTAAACATTTTTATTTTTGTTGGATGACAGTGAGGCACTTTCTGTGAGTCAGGCAAAGACCTGTGTTGTGGACACACTTCAGCATAGTTGTTAAGTATTTTAGATGTTCTTCAAATGTTTTATTGAAAACAATATCACCACCATCTAAGTTACAAAGCCTTGTCCCTAAGATGTTGAAGCAGGTGGTCCACCAGGAGTTCAAAAATGGCTGGAGTGATGCACAGACTTTTTTCATTTTATTAAAACTTTAAAATTTAATTGAGCATTCTGACTGCTGATTAGAATTCATCTTGTCTTCAGTTAGACAATCACCCAGAGAAACCATAACTGTCTGAAATTGATGGAGTTCCAATTTTCCGTGGTCTATAATTGCTTGTGAGAGTTGCAAGCCCCATCCATGGATAACATCATCTATGAATTCTGGTGAAACAATAAATTCAAAGGGCTATGTCCTGATATTGATAGTTATTCTCACAACACAGGTTCCTGTTGGTTGAATGTACTTTCCATTTGTAACTTTGATTACAATGGCATTTAAATCTCACACTGTAATTCTTTCTTCAGCTGGCAACAGAAGCATTCAGTATGACAGAAAATGATACCTTAAGAGTCAACTACTGCCAGGCCAGTAGGTTGTTGATGAGGAAACCAAAGTGATTTGGCAACATCATTGCAACCGTTGTAATGTGGATTTTTATCTGGGGTGGTCTTGTTCAGTTTTCCTGACTGCAGCATCTGGTTGAGTAATTAGAACCATTGTGTGGTGACAGGGAATGACTTCTGTGGGTTGGAGAATGGCCTTGTTCAGGATATGGTGATGAGCTTCATTTCACAGATCAGCTGTAGTCATTTGCGGTTGCCTAGTGTGCATTGATTTGCCTGTTGTTCAATATTTTATGGTGTAATAGTCATCAACCACTCTTCTTCTTTCTTTACAGGGGTTGTACAATGGATACATGTACATGGTGATCAAACCAGTAAGGGATCCCATGGAATTTGTGTTGGCAATAACCTCAAATGTTGTATGATAGTCATGGTATTAGTCCATGTTTCTGACTCCATTCCTCTATGTTGGTTTGCCTTGTTGATATTGGTGTCAATGATCAAGAAAACTCTTCTCAAATTAGCTATGCAACTTACACCTGGCTGGATTCACAGCAACTATTCATGTTTGATGTCAAGACATTATCCCCTCATATTTCTTCTCCTACTATTTGACATTTTAGTGATGTGATGTCCTGACGGCCTTGCCAGCTGTACAACATACATGATTCTGTTGAACATGTTGTACTCTAGAATAGTATCTCAGCTTAGCAACATCCTCAGCAAATCACAGTTTGAATTTCAGAAGGGTCTCTACTGAGAATGTCATTTACATGTTCACTCACCAATTTTACAAGCATTAAATAATAAAATAATGCTGACTGGTATTTTCAGCAACCTAAGGCATCTGAATGTATGAATTATGGTATTCTTCTAGATAAAAATGAAGTTCTATGGGATTGATGGTACAGCCAACCAATGGATAATGTCATATCTAACCAAAAGATTGCAGAAAGTTGTACTTACTAATTCAACAAATATTGTCTGGGGACATAATTCTGACGGGAGAAATCATGCATGGGGTTCCCCAAGGCTATATCTTAGGTCCACTGTTGTTCCTCATAATCATAAATGATCTTCTGTCTAATGTTCAACAACAGAATTAGTTCTCTTTGCGGATGACACTAGTATTGTAATCAATCCAAGCATACATACGGAATGAGAAGAAATGATAAACAAAGTTCTTAAAAGTCTAATTGGTTTCCTGTGAATGGTCTCACTCTCAATTTTAAAAAGACACAACATGTTCAGTTCTGCACATCTAACGGTACTACATCAATGATAAGTGTAGCACATAGTGAGGAAACAATAAATAGTGTGTAAACTTAAAAAATCTTATATGTCCATATTGATGAGAATTTAAACTGGAAAAAGTACATTTTGGTTCGCCTAAAACAACTTAGTTTGGCCACATTTGCACTTGGAATCATTAAAAGTCTTGCAGAGAGAGAAATCAGTAAGTTGATACATTTTGCATATTTTGATTCAATAATGTCATATAGAGAATGTTGTGGGATAACTCCATCTTTAAGAAAGAAAGTCTACAATGCTCTAAAATGTGCTGTAAGAATAATATGTGATGCTCATCTATGATCATCTTGCAGACATTGTGCATTCTGACTACTGCTTCACAGTATATTTATTCCCTCGTGAAGTCTGTTGCAAATAATCTACAACAGTTCAAAAGGTATAATGATGTACATAATTATAAAACTAGAAGGAAAAATTACACACATTACTCCACATTAAGGTTGTCTTTGGCACAAAAAGGGGTGCACAGTGCTGCAACTAAAATTTTTGATTACTTATCCAGTAATATAAAATCTCTGTCAGACAGAAAAGTAAAATTTGAAAGCAAACTGAGAAAGTTTCTCCTTAATAACTCCTTCTGTTCTATAGAAGTATTTCTATTATTGTAGTGTGTCAATGATGGTGGGTAGGAATTATTAACTCACATCTGTATATCTTTTTTCTTAAAAAAGAGGACACGTTAGAAATGTTCAGCATGTAACCAAATGTACCAATTAATTTGTGATGCGAATAATGACTCAGTTCACATCCTAACCATTTGTTGTGTAAAATGATCCATGGAACATGAAAATAACTGACTAACTTTCAATATACCCTTTTAAAGTGCATTGCCTCAATGTGCTAGCACCACTTAGTCAAGTGATGACATCCTTCAAAAAAAGCACTTAGTACGATACCTTCTGCCACACCGTTCATTATGTGTGAAATTTCATCAGCTTCCATCACATTCAGGTTCACTGTGTGACACAACTCCAAAACATATATGTTCTGTTCTTCCATTGTAATAAAGGATTTGCAGTCCAGCTGCTAGTTGACACCAAGTGTTTTTTTGATTTCTGCCTGTAATTTTTCCCATCTCGTGAGCTGCTCCCTATTGTTATCAAACCACAGTTGGGCTGCACTGTCCAAGAAAAAGTAGGTGTTGGCAAGACACATCATGTCATACACCTGTTGTATTTGGTGACATGGTAGAAATTCTTTAACCATTTCATCAAACCCTGACCAGTGTCTCCCGAAAACACTTATGGATACTTGACATGCATCTGAATCACTGATGCTTTCATATCCATTGATGCCTTTACAATACAGCCTGCAGGGGGATATAATGTTTACGTTTTGGGTCCAGCTAGTAAAGGCAATGACTTCTGCAGTCATATTCAAACCATAGCAATGTTGATGTCAGTGATGACCTGGCTCCTTTTGCAAACTATGTGATGTTGAATCCAGGAGCAGGTAACACTTATGAGAGGAATGTTGTCAAGAGAAACTAAAACATCACATTGAAAACACAGCAATAGATCACACAGAAAAGTGTACATTCAACTAAACTGCCTGCCTAAGCAGTGTACAATATTCATACATGAGTAAGTCCCAGAACCTTCCAGAAATTACAAATGCCAAATAATAAATAACCACATATGGCAGGAACTGCACCAGTGACCTATACATCACCAGCCAACAACTATAACCACTACACAAGGTGTACAGGAAAATACAGAGCATATGGTAATATAAACATGTTTTTGTAACAAATGTGTGCAATTTCTGTTTGATTGACATATCACACATTAATAAGATCTCTGGAGTATGTAACCAACTACATTAAAGAAAGGGGTGTGCAGCACAACATACATCTGAAAAATAGGCTTCCTCAGGACTGTGGTTGTTTGTGACCAAACAGGTTTTCAAACACAAATTGGAGACTTTTCTCCTGGCAAACAATTTCTATTTGCCGTAGGAATATTCAAACATATATTGGAAGCTTTTCTCCTGAAAAATTAGTTTCATTCACTGTAGGAAGTCTTTAGTACAACTCAATTTTCTTATTGGACTGTAATTCAGTAAAATGAATTTCATATCAGCTTGATAGTGCTGTTATAAATGTAACTCACTAACATAAATCTAAATGTAGTTGAAACTGTTCATACAAAAAGTATATAGGTTTGTTTATCTGATGTGGTGGTTTTCATTGGTTTCCCTAAATCAATCCGGGTTATCTGGAATGAGTTCCACCATGGTGACTCTTTCTTTTTTCATCATCCATTATTATAATTAATGAAGTGAAGTAAATTCTTATTATGCATTAAACCAGGAAGATGAATTATGGCTAACACATTATAAACAGAAACTGTCAAAAAAGTAAATAATCATTTTGATTTCAATTTAAATGTGGTGGGACATCAATGTGGGTTTTCATAACTGATGGAAGAGAGATGAAAACTTTAGTGGCAGAATGGTGAAGAAGACTTAGATGTTCCAGGTCTCTACATAAATCATTTTTACATCTAGGTTGAAATTTTCACTCTGCAGCAAAGTGTGTACTGATAAGAAACTCCTGGCAGATTGAAACTGTGTGCTGGATTGAGACTTGAACTCGGGACCTTTGCCTTTCATGAGCAAGTGCTCTACCAATTGAGTTATCCAAGCATGACTCACAACCCGTCCTCACAACTTCACTTCCACCAGTACTTCATCTCCTGCCTCCCAAACTTCACAGAAGTTCTCGCGTGACACTTGCAAGACTACCTACCACTCCCAGAAGAAAGGATATTGTGGAGACATGGATTAGCGACAGCCTGAGGGATGCTGCCAGAATGAAATTTTCACTCTGCACGGTGAGTGTGCTCTGATATGAAACTTACTGTCAGATTAAAACTGTATGCTGGAACTAGACTCGAACTTTGGCCCTTGTCTGCAATAGGCAAAAGTCCTGAGTTCCAGTATCAGTCCAGCACAGTTTTAATCTGCCAGAAAGTTTCATACTGGAGCACACTCCACAGCAGAGTGAAAATTTCACTCTGGAAACAGCCCCCAAGCTGTAGCTAAACCATGTCTCTGCAATATCCTTTCTTCTAGGAGTGGTGGTGTTGCAAGTTTGGCAGCAGAACTTCTGTGAAGTTTGAAAGGAAGGAGTCGAGGTGCTGGCAGAAGTGAAGCTGTGAGGATGGGTCATGAGTCATGTCTGAGTAGCACAGTTGGTAAAGACTTGCCCATGGGAGGCAAAGGTCTTGAGTTTGAGTCTTTGTCTGGCACACAGTTCTAATCTGAAGGGAAATTTCATTTCTAGATCTTGTGTTATGATCCATGGTATGCACTATTAGATGTAAAAAGATAATAGTTATCAGAGACAAAAGCCACCAAAGAAAATAAATTGAGATGTGATGGTTAATATTTGTAGCTTATGGAACACGTTTCTGCAAGAATATCTTGGATGACCTCCACCCACAATTCTAACTGCTCTCTTTTGTGTAACAAAGACTTTTTTGGCTAAAAGTTGATTACCCTAAAAATACACACATCAAAAAAAATTTTGCAGCACCTCGGTTCCGAGAACTGAAGATAGACATTGACTGTGGATATTGTATCACAGACACAGTCCCTTTGACTGTTCATAGATGTCACTAAACCCGCACAAAGGTGTAAACAACCATGCATGAGCAGCACCTATTAGACAGAGAGGGTACGACAGCCGATCAGTTCCAGTCATTCCACCAGGAAGGAGGTACATGGTTCGTGTTGTCTGTAGTTCAATCATGCCTAGATGGTCAATACCACAGTTCGATCACATCCGCATTGTTACTTTGTGCCAGGAAGGGCTCTCAACAAGGGAAGTGTCTAGGCGTCCTGGAGTGAACCAAAGGGGTGTTGTTCGGACATGGAGGAGATACAGAGAGACAGGAAGTGTTGATGACATGCCTCACTTAGGTCACCCAACGGCTACTACTGCAGTAGATGACCGCTACCTACAGATTATGGCACAGAGGAACCCTGACAGCAACATCATCATGTTGAATAATCCTTTTCGTGCAGCCACAGGACTTTGTTTTATGACTCAAACTGTGTGCAATAGGCAACCAGATGCAGGGGTAAGTTGCCACACTGAGTCTTTTCTGATGGTCTAGAATATGCCCAGACCAATTTAACATGCCATCAATTATAATTCCCTGGAAATTACAAAATTCACAATGTAATATATTTGGGTTATCATATTTAAAGCGGATTTCTTCATTTTCTTGTTGAGATAGATGAAACTGCATATATTGAGCTGCATGATGCGCAACTTAACTCCCGGTGTCCATGGCGAGGCCCATCTTTGCAACCATGACACCATGCAGCACTGCACAGCTGGGCACAGCAACATGCTGAATGAACTGCTCAGGATTGGCATCATGTTCTCTTCACCGATGAGTGTTGCATATGCCTTCAACCAGACAATCGTCAGAGATATGTTTGGAGGCAACCCGGTCAGGCTGAACACCTTAGACACACTGTCCAGCGAGTGCAGCAAGGTGGAGGTTCCCTGCTGTTTTGGGGTGGCATTATGTGAGCCGACGTACGCTGCAGGTGGTCATGGAAGGCGACTGTGTGATACATGAATGCTATCCTGTGACCAACAGTGCAACCATATCAGCAGAATATTGGTGAGGCATTCATCTTCATGGACGACAATTTGCGCCCCCATTGTGCACATCTTGTGAATGACTTCCTTCAGGATAACGACATCGCTCGACTAGAGAGGCCAGCATGTTCTCCAAACATGAACCCTACCAAACATGCCTGGGATATATTGAAAAGGGCTGTTTATGGACAAGGTGACCCACCAACCACTCTGAGGGATCTATGCCCAATTGCCGTTGAGGAGTGGAACAATCTGGCCCAACAGTGCCTTGGTGAACTCGTGGATAGCATGCCATGACAAATACAGGAATGCATCAATGCAAGAGGATGTGCTACTGGGTATTAGAGGTACCGGGGTGTACAGAAATCTGGACCACCACCTCTGAAGGTCTCGCTGTATGGTGGTACAACATGCAATGTGTGGTTTTCATGACCAATAAAAAGGATGATCTCTATTCAAATTTTCTGTACAGGTTCAGGAACTCTTGGAACCGAGGTGATGGAAAACTTTTTTTGATGAGTGTGTTATACCATATGACACGACAGAGTGAATACATACGGAATAAGCAGCTCTGATAGCATTCATATCACTGACTGCGGTAACCAGATGCCGGGGTAAGTTGCCACACTGAGTCTTTTTTGATGGTCTAGAATATGCCCAGACCAATTTAACCTGCCATCAATTATAATTCCCTGGAAATTACAAAATTCACAATATAATATATTTGGGTTATCATATTTAAAGTGGATTACAAGTCAATGGCATCATCATACTGAGGCTCAGCGGAAGGCCAGATCGCCTGGCCAGCCCCTTTGTGCACTGGAGACTGCTTACTATGTGTATCTAACTTCACCACCTGTCGATTGTCTGAAACTAAATCCCTTGCTGCTGCTGTAAGTCCATGTGATTCAGCAGTCTGGGCAACTTCAGTTAAAGAAGGGTGGGACAAGGCCATGGTCCTAGTCTGGACCTCAGGGCTGTGTGCTCATTGGACCATCATGTCAGTAATTAATGAGTCCACATACATGGTGGTAGCACACTGGAGACAATTAATTGCACAGGAGATTTGGCAAGTCAGTGATCCAGGCTGTGAGTGACTGCCCTGGGCACTTGTGATACCATTTAAACTGCAACTGTGCCACCACCACATGCATTTGATATCCAAAATACTGTGTCAGCAACTGACAGAATCCTGAAATATCAGTTTCTTGGGCTCAGTAGAGGGTTTCAAGTTTTGCACAGCAGTATCAACAATACACCTTACCTGGCAGTGCAGCAAGAGTTAGTGCAGGTAATTCTGCCTTTCCATACACTCATCAAAACTGGCTAATGGTATGAGGGTGGTGGAAAAGGAGGCTTTTGTGCAGGTCCCTGGCCTGCCACCAGTATGGTGTTAGAGTAGATCAATTCTGTATTCTGTTTGAGTAGCTTCTGCATTTGTTCCTGCTAAAGTTCGTGCTGTTGCTTCTGGAGACACAACAGTTCCTGCCAGCATTGCAAAAATTTTGGGTCCATGGTAGCCACCAATGAACACTATGAAAAAAAAAATGAAATAAACGTGTCACATGTGGAAAAACATCCTCATTCACCACTTTTGTTGGCACAGACATGACAATGCCCCAAAGCCCTGCTGTTAGCACAAACACCACTATTCTAGCCAATGGTGTGTGCTCGACCAGAAAGCTGGTTCCAGGAGAAGAAGAAAAACTCAACATTCAGGTCAATCTATGGAGCAGCAGAGTGTCTGAACACTGCAAAGAGACTGGCACAGAGAAAACCACAAAACATGATCAGTGCGAATGACTGAAACAACTAGCACTTGGAACCAAGACCATGGCACACGACTGCAGCCACATTCGTGTTAGTTGACCAGAGCATAAGAACTGACTGGCCCAGTTTTTCACTGCCAACAAGAAAACATCTGTGTTGACAGTTATGCCCATACGACACTCTGTGAGTGCCTTGTAGCTTATGATGCTGCTCTGCCGCGAGACCCCTACCAGCTCATCTACATCCATAAGCATGTACACTGGCGGTGATATTAAACTCACCTTTTGTAAATGTAACATAAAATTTATTGAATAGTGCATCAACACAAAAGAAACATCAACATGTTGGTGAGCTATCACTGTATGGTAGGTAATGGAAGGCAATAATGTGCCTCACCAGCTGCAGCTCCTTGAAATGGTGCTTACAATCTTCTCATTACATAAATGTTCTGTATAATCATATGAATATTCTGAATTTCTTTTTTTTGAACCCATATAGTTCCAATTTTGTTTTTAAACCTAACAATCATGACTACTGAAGACAGAAGAATACATAGTGAAAATGGTAAATGATGTTTTCCTTAAAGTATTGGCTAGTTTTGCACAAATTTATGATGGTCCCCTGGACATTACAAATGGTGGGACATGGTTTTATGATAGGGTGTGTGGTCACCACAAAAAGCAACGCATGCTGTGCAATGTGCTCCCATGCTGGCAATAAAGTTAGTGAGGGGCTCTTGAGGTAGGGCATTCCTTTCCTCCTACAGTGGAGTTGACAACTGCTGGGTGGTCAGTGCTACAACCGGATGTGCTACAATACGTCTCCCTATGCATCCCACATGTTCTCAATGGGGTTTACATTGGGGGAAAGGGCAGGTTAGTCCATCTGCTGAATATGCTCTCATTCCAAGAGCTGCTCTTCTTGTACTGTTCAATATGGTCGTGTACTGTCATCCATAAAAATGAAGCCAGCACCAAACACATACCTGAAAAGTTGCAAATAGGGAAGGAGTAGAGTGTCACAATAACATCAACCAGTAAGTGTACCACGTTCAAGGATTTGGAGGTGAGTACACTCATTCAATGAGCTCCTCCACCAGTGCCATTTGATGTAGTCACACTCTGTCATCCCTTGGATACGGTCAGGGTCAAATACACCCCTCAAATGATGCACATGTGGAAGGAGTACAGAGTCACAATAATGTCAACTGGTGAGTGTATTGTGTTCAAAAAGTTGGAGGTCAGTGTGGCCATGCAACATTATGTATCCCCACACAATATCAACTCGATCATGAAAACGGTTATGTTTGACACTGTTCCTGGGTGTATTACTGTGTTCCCACCTCTCGCCACATGAGGACATGTCTAGAATCACTACTCAGACTGAATTCTCTCTCATACAAGAAGAGCACGTGAGCTCGCCCCTCATTCATCCAGTTCCTATGCTCTTGGCACAAAGATGCTGCCAATGTGCGGGTGTCAATGGAACACAACATAATGCTCACTGGGCAAAGAAACCACCCCCATGCAATTGCCATTTTACTGTGGAGCACAAGATTGCATGCTTGCAGTCCTGTTAAAAATGTAAACATAGGCTTCTGTACCTGTTGTCACAGTCAGTTAGCAATGCACCCTGAGGAAGGCACCTTGCAACAGTGGCCAAAACGTCGGAATTTTACAGATGACAATACGGCCTCAAACCCAGAAGAATTTTATTAACTCTGTTAACTATGGTTGCAATTGCATCTGTTGTTTGATATGGGTCCATTATTGCCTGTTGCACATCGTAGCAGTCATCTGCTTCTATAGGTGGCCATGGTTGACTACGTTATTTCCTTCAGGCGGCAATGCCTATGGTTTGGAATGCTTCCATGCTCGCCATGAATGTGAAACAATGCTGTCAGCAATACCAAACTACTGGGCTACACTTGTCACACTTCACCCTTCTACCAGTTTCCTGATGATCTACCCCAATGTGAAGTCATCCAGATATTGTTTCCAGGCTGTGCTCTAATGAAGGACGCAATCATAGATCACCACAACTGCTTGCTGATAGACACACACTGTCTTTTCCCATTCCTTCAACTGCCTTGTGTTGCAGGGCAGCCCTGTTTGGTACTACAGTCATGCAGACCTCAAGCCATATGATTTCCAGCTTTCTGTGTATAACTCGGAATCTTCTGGCAACAGGCAACTGCAATTTCATTCATTTCCACTGAGTAGTTAATATATTATGGTACTTTATCTTTGTCATCCTAAAGGTTTTCAGAGCAGTGTTTTGCTTATTTTGTGGTTCACCCTTAAAGGAGACAACTTACAGAGCACTAGTATGACCCATTCTTGAGTACTACTCAAGTGTTTGGGCTCTCCAAGAGGACAGCTTAAAGGAAGACATCAAGGCAATTCAAATACGGGCTGATGGATTTTTTGCTGGTAGGTTCGATAGTATTATAGAGATGCTGAGTGAAGTCAAATGGGAATCACCGGAGGGAAGATGGCATTCTTTTTGCAGAATACTATAGATAAAATTTAGAGAAAAGGGAGTTGCAGTTGACTGCAGAACGATCCCACTGCTGCCAATGTACATTTCGAGTAAGGGCCCTGATGATAAGAGAAATTAGGGCTCACACAGAGACACATAGCCAGTAGCTTTTCCCTCACTCTATTTGCAAGTGGAACAGGAAAGTAAATGACTAATAATGATTCAAGGTACCCTCTGTCATGCACCTTACAGTGGCTTGAGGAGTATGTAAGTAGCTGTAGATAGTAATTAGAATTGCACATGAAGTTCAAAAATGTACATCTTGCAGACATCTGTTTAAACAATTGAAAACATTAAACAGCACTGCCTTCTAGTGAATTTAACTTTTACACAGAAAAGAGTGCAACATTCAGCTATAGAAGACTTCAATGATCTGCCCATTGAAATAAAATGTCTGACAGTCTGTTTAAGTGTATTCAAACAAATATTAAAGTTGTTTCTCAAACCTGTAATCTGCCAGGAGGTGTGTGTGTGTGTGTGTGTGTGTGTGTGTGTGTGTGTGTGTGTGTGTTCTCTCTCTCTCTCTCTCTCTCTCTCTCAGCCTTTCTCTAATTGTCTCTTGTCTCTGTGCAACTGACAGGCTATGCATCATAACATTTATTGTGAATATAATATATGATCTACAATACATGGAAACTAACAAACTAATTAATTACATCAGGTGGGCACAAATACACGAATACAGCTGTATTTACTGGTCATGAAGTTATCCAATCCATGACTGATGATAAGAATATCAGGCCTACAATCTTGTGCTGACAGTCAGGGACTCAAGGCATATTTACCAACAGTTTCAAATATGCCACATTGGCATCAGTATATCCAAATGGATATATGAAAATCATCTTCAATTACGTCCAAGAAAGTGTTTTACAATAAAAAATCTCATTCAGCTACACGGAGCAGTGTAACTGCTCTCTGTACAGCTTTTGTAAGGGATTCTTTTTGTGGAGAATTCCTTGTATGATGACAAAAAGTAAGTCCTGGCAGATAAAGAACAAAAACTATACTATTTGTATATTTTATGATCTTGTCAAAATCTTTTTCATTATCTGCACAGGTGTCACAAGGAGGGGGAGGAGGGTGGCAGATCAAATTCCGTGAGCTCCACATCAGCAGGCGCAGGTGTGGGCATCACTGTGGGCTGCTGCTGCAAGTGCAAGCCCTCACACAAAACAACATTGTGACCCAACCAGCTGCCCATCACACCAGCAGACCACAGCAGTAATGCTCCAACAGGATACAGGTTTAGCTGATTTGCATGATGGGTCAGCTGCTTCCTACCAACATCCACAACCAACAACTGCTGACCTTTGTGGTCCACCATGACAACTGGTAGCCACCCCCACTACAGCCCAAAGGACTGGGCCCAAACGGCAGCCCCCAGTAGGAAAACATGGCAGTCTATGGCAGTAAGTGGGATGTGACTCATTGTGCAGCAAGTCCAGGAGAAGCTGTGGCTGGCACCCATTCAAACATTCTGCTGCACTGCACCCATCGACTGGCGTTGCCCCGTATATGGCCAGAAAGCTTGACAATGCATCGTAATGGGAAGTGGCAGATATGGAACTTCTTCATTTGGGTCTTAAACTTATGCACAATGGACTCCATCTCTGAGTTAGAAGCCTGGTGAAATGGAGTGGTAGTCAGATGCTGGATACCACTGTGAACACTAAAGTCCTCAAAAACTTGTGACACAAATTGCTGAATGTTGTCAGATACCATGGTCCTGGGGGATCCCTCAATGGCAAGAATAACCGACAGTGCATGAACCACGAAAGTTGGTGATGTGGAGGACAGACTGGCTATGTACGGGAAACTGGACAACGCATTCACCTGCAACAACCACATGCTGCACACAAAGAGTTCCCCCTGTCCCAGGGGTGATCCAGGACTGGCTAAGGAGAGAACTGGTGCAGCCTGGTCCTGTACACATGCCCAGGAAGAACACATCAAATGTTCAATGTCACAATCAATCACCAGCCAGTAGACGTGACGTCACATTGCCTTCATATGACTCATACCCCAGTGTGATGCATGTGGCAATTGGAGTAATAAATGCTCGGGAATGACCACGTGACAGCATTGCTCCACTGTGGCAAGCATAAGAACCTTCTGGACAGCACTGAGCTGATAATGTACAAGAAAAAACGTATTTCACATCCGATCCACACCAAAGAGAAGTGCTGCAGCCAACCCAGCTGGACCACTGAAATGACATGCCAGAAAAATGGGTCAATGGCTACCGAGGTCACAACTTCATATGCCATCGACAGACAGTCCGACAGAGTTTGCCACAAGGGTTTGGCTGCCAATCAAACTCCAGATCAGGCTCCACTGGTGGCCAAGACAGCACATCACTGTCGGCATGCTGGCAGTGGATAGTAACAAATGTCACATCAATAGTTACTGAGACGAGGGCCCACCACTGCAACCGGAGGATATTCCCATTCGAGCAGTATATAGTCCAAACGGCATAACTTTGAGCACATAGGTGCCGACAGGAGTTGTGGAAGTAGTTTTTTCCCCGTCATAGTCGACAGCCTCAGTTTGCCAGTAACCTGTCTGCATGCCCATAATTGAGAAATACTTTTCCTCTTTGCAGAAAGTCTAGAGTGTCATCAGTGCACAGCAATGGATAGACATCTTTCTTCGCTACATTTTAGTCGTCAGTAGTAGATGCAGAAACTCCATGTGACGTCCTTCTTCCTCCCCAGGATCATAGGGGAGAACGAACAAACTTCTTCAGTGACGTTATTTTGCAGCATCTTCTCTATGTCCTCCTAGATTATCCATCTTTCAGCTGGCGACACTCTTTATGAGCACTAACTAATTGGTGGAGGCTCCTCAGTATTGACTGGCGTTTTACCATGGGCCGCTTGGTGTGTATTTTCTCCACTTTGGATTTAAAAACATCCTAAAATTAACTCAGAATTTCTATCGGTCACCGACGTTGTTGCTCAGTCAGGCCAGATCCTATTGGCAGTTCGATAGTAGCTTCCTCCCCTGCATTGTCTGTAGTGGTAGGAGTGCATGATAATTCGTCAATGCCACTAATCTGCCCTTTGTCGATTGGTTCGGTTGTCCCTATGCACATTCTCTCAGAAATTAGTTGTGGCTTCAATGTTTAACTGACCATCTCGATTGAAGGCTGACACTCGTCTCGTATGTGATGGCGAAATACCAACGACTTCAAGGGCAAACAACCGACTAGGGCAATGTTGGTCATGTTTGCATGTTGGAATAAGGTCGTCATTCAGGAGCTCTGATCTTCCACCGTCAATGACTGCTTGTGATGCCTGTAAGGAGTTCCACTCGAGAATAACAGCATGAATACTTTCTGATAAACAAAAATTCGAAGGACTGTAATCTGTCATTGACAGTTATTCTTGCAATACATGTTCCTGTCGGCCTGGCTTATTTCCTATTTGCTATCTTCAGCACAACCGTTTTCTTATAACGAAACACGGTCTTTTTTAGCTGGCCGTCATAATCATTCGGCATTACAGGAAAAGAAGCCTCTGACTGAATTAGTTGTCAGCCGATGACGACGTCAATGAGATTTCCTGTCATCTTGGTAACTGTCATCCATGGAGGATTTTCATCGGTAGCAGCTTCACTTCCTTAGATTGTCGCCTCGCTTAGTTTTTCTGAATTAGGTGGCTAAGCGAGCGGCTGGTAGCACCGTACGGCGACGTGAATGGCTACGGCATCTTGGGGAGTGACTTACTCCAGGGTATGGCAATGAGCTTCGACACACATGTCAGCTATAATCGTTTGCAGTTGTCTGCCGTGAATGAGTCTGTTGTGGTGGTTGACGTCTTCCAGCGTAATAGTCGTCGAACACTATGCTTCTTTCTCTGCAGTAGCGAGCAACGTTTCCAGAGCGTCCACAGTGAAAACAGACTAGTGTGTTCTTCTCCTTCCTTCAAATTATCTGTTCTTCTGGGTAGCGTTTCAACTTGATGCAAGAGATGATGTACCTGCGTTGGTTGGATTGTGGGTTATCGTTCGACGGCAGTGGCGTAACTCGAAGTTGGTGGACTCCACTCTTCATGGCGTGTTCGGCTGGTGGAGATTGGTGCCAAATATTGACACACCTGTTCTTCGACGTTCTGTATTACCTTCAGACGTATGAGGTCGACGTTCATGGCGGTCCCTCTTCTGTACTCGGACCAACAGTTCTGGCTGCCATGAAATGCTGTATCTCTTCTCTTACAGCCTGGAGTATGAGAGAAGAGAGGTAAAGGTGGTCTTCCACAACTGTTTGTATTCCGGTAGGTGACAGCTTTTACATTGCCCAGTTGGAGACACATGGATGTAGATGTTTTGAAGCACCAGGTGCGTCCACCGAACAATGTCACTGTGTAATCACTCTGTCCATATACGAAAGCCGGTTCATTAAAGAAATATAACACTTAGGACTGAAAGCAAGTTTATTACAAGCACCAACATACAGCCAGAACAGAACTAACTTCCTCGACGGAGAGTACACCTATTTATAAAAGCATCCCGTATTCCAGATTGCTGGCATTTATGCAAACATCGAATATTCACAAGAATACAAACATTAGAAACGTAAGATATTTCGAGCACCACCCAGAAACGATAAATACTAAATAATAGATAGTTTGAACTGGCAGCCCGCAGCACGCCAGTCAGCGACCCTAACCAGTGCAACACACTGCAAGAACAACAGCTCGCTGCAATATCTGTAAAGTCATACATTTATTATATGCAGACAACAAACACGCCTTCGGCGCAGATGGTCTAAATGGAAAGTGCGAGCCTGGAAAACGAGAGCTCGCCTGATCGAATCCCAGTTGGACCACGGATTTTTCAGTTTACGGTTTAACCTAGCATTCGCCTCTCAGGGACGTGAAGTATTGCCAGAAACGACGAGTGGTTCGGATTCCAAGTTAAACTGTAGGTCTCATTTCCCTCGGGGATATCCTTATGTAATGCGGAATTGACGACTAGAGTGTCACGAGAGGAAAACCTGCAATATAAATATAGGCAGAGAGTACCGTCTTCTCAGCAGAGAAGCAGTAATAGCAGAATTGGTTTACCAGGAGAACTCAGTTGCTTCGAATGTGGGCTTGGCGTTGGATGTCACCTGAGTACCAAATCCATCAGCGACATTTCAACCTGTGCAAGCACACCACATGCTTTCCTTTCCAGTCTTACTCTTGAGTATTCTGCAACTACAACCAGCATCTCATCAGCATAGCCTAATATTTCTGACACCTCATTCCGAGATGTTAGCAATGGCTCAAGGGTAAGGTCCCAGAAAATTTGTCTCTGTGGACAGCCATTAATGACTCTTCTCTTTACTTCATTGGATGTTGCGCCCCACGCTACACTGCGCCCTTTCCAATAATCTAGGAAGGTCTGTTACAAACATTGCCTGTCACCACAGACTATCAATTGCACCCACAATGTCAACCACGATCTCTACGATATACTTTCTACTATCAGATGAATTCGCAATTGCGAATAATGACTACCATCAGCTGTAGAATGGAATGACGACAATGAAAATTTGTGCCGGACTGGGACTCGAACCCGGATTTCCCGCTTATCACCTTACCATTTGGCTATCCATGCATGACTCACGGCCAGACTCAAACTTCGATATGTCGTCAACGATACGTCTGCGATCTGTACTGGGACATCCACTATGTGTATTCACGTACAGATCAGACGTTGTGCTTGAAAGTCGCATGCCCGGTATCGACAGATAAATACAATATTGCAGTGCCTGTGTTATTCTGATGACGATGCACTGCGGCGCCCACAGCCATTACGAAACAAATCAGATTAATTCGCAATTGTGAATAATGACTACCATCAGCTGTAGAATGGAATGACGACAATGAAAAATTTGTGCCGGACTGTAGACGTATGGTTGACGACATATGGAAGTTTGGGTCTGGCCGTGAGATGTGCACGGATAGCCAAATGGTAACACGACTGCTCGCGATAAGCGGGAAATCCGGATTCGTGTCCTGGTCCGGCACAAAGTTTCATTGTCGTCATTCCATTCTACAGCTGATGGTAGTCATTATTCGCAACTGCGGATTCATCTGATGTGTTTCGTAACGGCTGTGGTCACCGCAGTATATAGTCATCAGAATAACGTAGGCACTGCAGTATCGTACTTGATATTGCAGTTGTCCACAATGCTGAGAGCACAGTTAATTGCCACGTCGTTGGATCTACCCTTTCTGAAGCCGAAATGGCTCTGGCTGAGGTCATGTAGCTCCCTGTGGGACTGTAGTCTACTGCACAGCAAGTGCTCTTAAACTTTACCCAAGGTGCTAAGCAGACAGATTGGTTTGTAGCTCTTTGTAACCACTATATCCTTCTGAATTGTTACAACTTGTCCAGAATCCCAGACTAGAGGAATTCTTCCTGGTGTTAGTGAGTTTCAGTGTTTCATTACGAATGGTGGAATACTTTGAGAATCCTGATACTTTGATGAACACTTTGTTTAATCTGAAGGTTAATAAAATCTTAAAAATTGAGAAAAATTTGTTTTATTCAGTATTGACTTCAATTTTAAATCACAACTAATGACACAGAAATCACAATAAAATCTAAAAAAAGAAGCAATTATTGCGTCAAAATGTCGAAAAAACGTCATATTGTTTACAGTTTTTCGCGGAATACTTATAATTTTAATTAATATTCTGTTTATACTGATTGCTGGAGGAAAGTTAGTTATTAGTATTTTATTAATGATCTCATTCATAAGCAGCCATATCACAGTCATCACAGTCACTCAAGAAAGTTATAATTAAGCTTTACTTGTTTAATCAGAATCGGACGATGACTCTCCTTGTCCGCAGTCTCGATGATTCGAAGCGATCTTCAATCTTGTGTAAATAGAATGTCTTGGTTTTCTTGCGTTGTGTAGTAAGTCGGGAAACCTCAGATCGAGCGGAAAGTTGGCTTTGATAGAGTTTAATTATCCGATGAAATAATGGAGCTCTCGGATCTAATAATTGCAAGTTCGTTTCCAATTCATCGGAAGTTCTCCTCCGATTACCAATCGAAACGACACCTCCGTGCAAATTTCCAATTAGAGAATACATATATAATGAAATTCCTTGCACACCTTTGATGTAAATGCTCAGTATATACTTTCTTGAGTAGAATATATTTTCAATCTCTTTCTTCCAGTAATCTCGATAGCAAAATTAGAATTATTCAATGCGGCTATTCGGCACTGAGAAGATCCTAGATGTCCTCCTAACGCACCAGAGAGAATATTACAAAGAGTAATTATGCGCTCATGCAATATTAATAGCACTGTACTACTCTGCACATCGATTCTGCGATTATATAGATGGTCAAGTAGGAAACGTAATTCACTCATAGAATTGTGCAGGGATAATTAGTAGAATATAAAGAGATATTACATACTTAATCACATCCTGCGGAACATCGCGTAACATCAGTATGGGAAACTTTAGTCTAAAGAGGATTTGACCCCAACCTGGTAACAATTTGTGTTGGCCAGTCCTTATATGTCTTACGAAATCGTTCGCACCTGGGGAAATTCAGAAACGCTAGTGGAAAATTAAAACGAAATCCCTGAGACAATGGGCTCGAATGAATCAGTTTCAGCCACATATTACATTCGTTGGGCACTGGACCATCTCAGCCCAGAACGTTTCGAGGATGGATTAATAAGAAATGATAAAGAAAAGATGAGATGGTGGTTCAGTGCTTCAAGTGTTCTACATAATTACCGTCCACTTGAATAAAATGGACAGAACGTTCGCACAACCCTGTGAAACTGCCAGGAAAGTCCTTCTTTGGGATGTTGTTCAAATCATGCGTCACATCGGCGTGAATGTCGGTTACGTCGTCAAATCGTTGACCCTTCAAGTATTGATAACATCAAGTATCGTCATCTGTGATGAATTTTTTCAGAAAAGATTTTTCCACGTCTTGCATTTCAATCAAGTCACGGCAGGCATCCACGTGGCGTTTCTGTTCGGTAGTCAAGTTATGCAGGATGAACTTGACGCACATGTTTCTCTTCTTCAAAACATTCTGGAAATTGTCTTGAACACTTAATTTAAAGATGTTGTTCCATTGCGATTTGTCAAACAACGAAGTTGACACACTATAGCCGCATGTAGACTACTTAACACTGCCTGCTCACTACCGACTGGTCGAATGCACATACGCTGTTTACAGTTGTTAGTTGAAGCTGCCATCATAGTTACTGCGCTGACGTAGCTTATACGCTAAGAATAAAATCGGTCTCAGATCTTTTGGAAGGGCGGTGTATATCATTCAAATAACACGGTCATACACCTGGAGACAAAAGTTACTTCAAGCCTTCTCTTCCTACAATGCAGACCTACAATCATGGATAGAGAAGTCAGTGTCAGATATCATCTTGGGAGATATTATACCACTCTACTTCCAACTGTTGTTCTAGTCGATCAAGGAGTGTTGCCAGTAATGCAGAGTGAAGTAGACACTGTGGCTTAAGTGACCATACCAGACAAAAAAATTTGTCAGCCCCAGGAGACATGACGCTAATACTGCGTAACAACTCCTCTAGCCTTGACAGTGGCCTCAATTCAGTGATAAAGTCCACATTGTTTTTCAGTTATGCCTTATCCAGCTGAAGAAACTCATTAATGATTAGATCCCATCGAGCTCTCCAGAAAGGGCTTAACACAGTGTCCCGCTGCAGACTGTTAACGAAGTTACAGGCATACGGAACAGGTTCCCGTATATGTGAGTGGCTCGAAGACTTTTTTAAGTAACAGAACCCAGTACGTTATCCTCGACAGCTAATGTTCATTGGAAACAAGGGTATCGTCAGGAGTGCCTCAGGGAAGAGTGATAGGACCGTTCTTATTCTCTATGTTCATAAATGATCTGATTGACAGGATGAGCAGCTATCTGTGCCTGTTTGCGATGACGCTGTGGTATACGGGAATGTGTGGTTCTTGAGTGGCTGGAGTAGGATACACGAGGACTTAGACACAATTTGTAGTTGGTCTGATGAATGGCAGCTTGCTCTTAATGTAGAAAAATGTAAGTGTTCGCAGATGAGTAGGAAAACCAATCCCGTAATGTTCTAAAACAGTACTAGTGGTATGCTGCTAGACACAGTCACGTTGATTAAATATCTAGGCAGCGGTATGAAATGGGACGAGCACGTAAGTACGGTAGTAGAGAAGGCGAATGGTCGACTTCTGTTTATTGATAAAGTTTTAGGAAAGTGTGGTTCACCTGTAAATGTAACCGCGCATACGACAGTGTCGGATTAAATGAAGACATCGTAGCAATTGAGAGGCGGGATGCTAGACTTGTTACTGATACGTTTAATCAACACGCGAGCATTATGGAGATGCTTCGTGAACTCAAGTGGGAATCTCTGGAGGGAAGACGACTTTCTTTTCAAGAGACACTGTTGAGAAAATTTAGAGAAACGACATTGCAAGTTGACATGACAACGATTCTATTGCCGCCAACGTGCCTTTCGCGTAAGTACCTCTAAGATAAGAGAATGTAGAGCTATTGCGGAAGCGTGAAGACAGTCGTTTTTCCCTCGCTCTATTTGTGAGCGGAACAATAAAGGAAATGACAAATGGTGGTACAAAGTACCTTCCGACATGCACCATATGGTGGCTTACGGCGTATGTATGTAGCTGGTAGATAGATGGAAGATGTTGACTGCTACACTTCATACTCTGTTCAAAATTATACCAGACATTTTTCAAGAGATTAAGATCGGCTGGTTTAGAGGACAAGTCGAGGTGGCATATGGTGACTGAGTGTCGGTCGAGCCAGGAATGTAAGTGTGGAGCTACAAAAAGTGCGCGCTTACGGTCTATCCAATGGCATATGCGGTTGGATAGAAAGTTTTCTAACAGACAGGAAGCAGTATGTCGTCCTGAATGGGGTAACTTCAACAGAAACAAGAGTAACATCAGGTGTGCCCCACGGCAGCGTACTAGGTCATCTGCTGTTTGATGGTATTGACAGCGGCCTTAGACTGTTTGCCGATGATGCTGTAGTCTACAGGAAAGCAGAATCACACGAAAGTTGTGTGAACAAATCAATCAGGATTTTCAGAAAATAAATGCTTGGTGTAGTTCATGTGTATGGGACCCTTACCAGTTGGGTCTGATTTAAGAGATTGAGAAGGTCCAAAGATGAGCGGCAAGATTCGTGACTGGTACATTTAGCCATCGCGAGAGCGTTACAAATCTCAAAGAAAGTTTGAAGTGGGACACACTTGCAGATAGACGACGCGCTAAACAGAATTCCGAAATCCAATCTTCACCGAGGATGTAGAGCACATATTATTACCACCAACTTTCAAATCGCGTAATGATCATCATTCAAAGATAAGGGAAATAAGAGCTCGTACTGAGGCGTTCAGACAGTCGTTTTTCGCTCGCGCGATCCGCGAGTGGAACGGAGGGGGGAGAAATATGATTTTGGCGCCAATTGTGCCCTCCGCCACACACCGCTTGGTGGCTAGCGGAGTATATATGTAGGTATAGATGTAGAGCCCTGTGAACACGGTTGTTGTCATCTTTGTAAGGCGGGAGTATCCACAACATAATCATCATGAGGATGCAGGAGAGAGGACTGCAGTTGGTGACCGAAATTTTTGAGACAAACGTCCGAGTCCACGACAACCTAAATAAGTGTCCCAAGTCATGCTACGAAAATGGCCCCCAAAACAACACAGAAAAGTCTCCAGCCTGAACTACTATTTCCACAGATAGCGCGTAAAACGGCAGCACTTACTTAAAAAAAAAAAAAAAATGTTGTTATAATTGGCCTGGTTCGTAATCACGGTAAGTTGACTGAATGGGAACAAAATCATGGGAGGACAAAAACAACAGAAACACCCCGGAACCACCTTCAGCCTGAACTACGCCCTTCAAACACTGTGGGTTAAACAATTCGTTGTGCCGTCGTTGCATTTTCCACCTTGCTTCATGTTTTCAAATGTAAAATCGCTACTATTTGAACCACAGTATACACGTCCAGTCAGCTACCGTCCAGTTTCTGTGTTGTTTGGTCCACTGAAGACGTTCAAACTATGTACCACTGTGATTAATGAACTGTGTTCACTCGGAGACTGAAATGGATCTGCGCTCACTGACAGCAGCAATTCCCGTCGGGGTTGAAACAGATTGCCACTGACGAGGTGTGGCACATGTCTGCACACCCTGTCCGTTAAGATCTCATTACGACCACTTTTCTAACACCCTGTTATAATGCTGCGAGTGGTGCACCATTCTGTGTAGATGCGTTGATACACTAAACATCGTCCAAATTCATTCACGGTATGGTCATGGGCACTCCATACAGGACAACTACATCTACATAAATACACCTCAAGCCACCGTACTGTACGTGGCAGTGGGGTACCCCGTAACACTACTAGTCATTTCCTTTCATGTTCCACTGGCAATTAGAACTGCTGACTATATGCCACCGTATGAGCCCTAATCTCTAGTATCTCATCTTCATGGTCTTTATGCTGAATGTATGTTGGCGGCAGTAGAATCTTCTACAGCCAGCTTCAGGTGCTGGTTTTCTAAATTTTCTCAAGAGTGTTCCTCGAAAAAAACGTCGCCTTCGCTCCAGGGATTCCCGTTTCAATTCCCGAAGCATCTCCTCAATACTTACGTGCTGTTCGAACATACCGGGAACAAATATAGCAGACCGCCTCTGAATTGCTTCGATGCCTTCCTTCAATCCGACCTGGTACGGATCCCAAAAATTCGACCAGTAGTCAAGAATATGTCGCACCAGAGTCCTATATGCGGTCTCCTTTACTGGTGGACCACTCCTTCCTAAAATTCTCCCAATAAACCGAAGTCGACCATTCACCTTCCCTACCACAATACTGAGAAGCTCCTTCTATTTCATATCAATTTACAACGTTACGCCCATATATCTAAACAAGATGTCAAGCAGGACACTACTAATGCTGTACCCTAACATTACTAGTTTTTTCCCTGCTCATCCGCATTAACTTACATTTTTCTACATTTAGAGCTAGCTGCCACTCATAACAGCAACTATAAATTTTGTCTAAGTCACCTTGGATCCTCCTACGGTCACCTAATTTTGACACATTCCCGTACATCACAGAGCCATTAGCAAACACTCGAGGATTACTACCCAGATCCCTGGGGCACCTCTTACGATACCCTTCTTACTGATGAACAATCGCCGTCTAGGATAACATATTGGGTTCCATTGCTTAAGAAATCTTCGAGCCCCTCGCATATCTGGGCACCTATTCCATATGCTCGTACCTTCCTTTAAAGTCTACAGTGGGGCACCGTGTCAAACACTTTTCGGAAACCTACACTACTGGCCATTAAAACTGCTACACCACGAAGATGACGTGCTACAGACGCTAAATTTAACCGACAGGAAGAAGATGCTGTAATATGCAAACGATTAGCTTTTCAGAGCATTCATACAAGTTTGGCGCCGGTGGCGACACCTACAACGTGCTGACATGAGGAAAGTTTCCAACCGATTTCTCATACACAAACAGCAGTTGACCGGCGTTGCCTGGTGAAACGTTGTTGTGATGCCTCGTGTAAGGAGGAGAAATGCGTACCATCACGTTTCCGACTTTGATAAAGGTCGGATTGTAGCATATCGCGATTGCGGTTTATCGTATCGCGACATTGCTGCTCGCGTTGGCCGAGATCCAATGACTGTTAGCAGAATATGGAATCGGTGGGTTTAGGAGAGTAATACGGAACGCCGTGCTGGATCCCAACGGCCTCGTATCACTAGCAGTCGAGATGACAGGCATCTTATCCGCATGGCTGTAACGGATCGTGCAGCCACGTCTCGATCCTTGAGTTAACAGATGGGGACGTTTGCAAGACAACAACCATCTGCAGGAACAGTTCGACGACGTTTGCAGCAGCATTGACTATCAGCTCGGAGACCATGGCTGCGGTTACCCTAGACGCTGCATCACAGACAGGAGCGCCTGCGATGGTGTACTCAACGACGATCCTGGGTGCATGAATGGCAAAACGTCATTTTTTCGGATGAATCCAGGTACTGTTTACAGCATCATGATGGTCGCATCCGTGTTTGGCGTCATCGCGGTGAACGCACATTGGAAGCGTGTATTCGTCATCACCATACTGGCGTACTTTTAACAGTGGACGTTACATTTCCGATGTGTTACGACCCGTGACACTACCCTTCATTCGATCCCTGCGAAACCCTACATTTCAGCAGGATAATGCACGACCGCATGTTGCAGGTCCTGTAGGGGCCTTTCTGGATACAGAAAATGTTCGACTGCTGCCCTGGCCAGCTCATTCTCCAGATCTCTCACCAACTGGAAACTTCTGGTCAATGGTGACCGAGCAACTTGCTCGTCACAATACTCCAGTCACTACTCTTGATGAACTGTGGTATCGTGTTGAAGCTCCATGGTCAGCTGTACCTGTACACGCCATCCAAGCTCTGTTTGACTCAATGCCCAGGCGTATCAAGGCCGTTAACACGGCCATAGGTGGTGGTTCTGGGTACTGATTTCTCATGATTTATGCACCAAAATTGCGTGAAAATCTAATCACATATCAGTTCTATTATAATATATTTGTCCAATGAATACCCGTTTATCATCTGCATTTCTTCTTGGTGTAGCAATTTTAATGGCCAGTAGTGTATAAATATGGACTCTGCCTGTTGAGCAAGGGCAACCCGAGTTTCACACGAGGGATGCTTTATAAAACCGTGCTGATTCGTAGGCAGAGGCTTTTCCGTCTCAAGACGGTTTATTATATTCGAACTGAGAATATGTTCAAGGATTCTGTAGCAAACCGATGTTAGGGATATTGCTCTGTAATTTTGCGGGCCCATCTCTTTAAGCTTCTTACAGTGTGACATTTATTGAACTATGTGAAATAAAATCGTCATAACTTCTGAACGGTTGCGTTACGACGTTCAAACTGCACGTTAGGCCGCGGGGCATTATCGGAATTAATATGCGAATTGTTGTTTGGTTTAGCGACAAAGCCCACTTTCATTTGGATGGGCTCGTCAATAAGCAAAACTGGCGCATTTGGGGGACTGAGAATCCGCGAGATGTCTCTTCACCCTCAACGGCTGTCTGTGTAGTGTGCAATCTTCAGTCACGGAATAATCGGTGCAATATTCCTTGATGGCACGGTGACTTCCGAATGGTACGTGAAGTTTTGGAAAATGATTTCTTCCTCATTATCAAAAGTGAGACTGATTTCGACAAGATGTGGTTCATGTAAGGTGGAGCTCGACCCTATCGAAGCAGGAGAGTGTTTGATGTCCTGGAGGAGCACTTTGGGGACTGGCATGGACCTCGATTGGCCGCCATATTCTCCGGTACTGAGCACATGCAACTCATTTCTGTAGGGCTATATTAAAGAAAAGGTGTACAGTAATAATCCCAAAACCATTGCTGAGCTGAAAACAGCTATTCAGGAGCTCATCGACAGCATCGATATTCCGACACTTCAGCGGGTCATGCAGAATTTCGCTATTCGTCTGCGCCACATCATCGCCAATGATGGCAGGCATATCGAACATGTCATAACCTAAATACGAGTAGGTTTAGTGACGTTTACATGTTGAATAAAGTGTGTGCACGCCGTAGTTTGTACTAATTTACGTTTTTTTCATATAGTTCAATAATTGTCACCCTGTATGTACAGGAATCACCTGCGCTCTTTTGCAGTCGCATGGGAGTTTGCGCTGGGTGAGAGATTAGCGGTAAGTGCAAGTTAGGTAATGGGCCAAAGCCGTAGAGTACTCCTTGTAAAACTGAACTGAGATTCCATTCGGTCCTGGCAACTTATTTGTCCTTATTTATCCTTGAAAAGGTTTATCTCTGCTATTACATGAAATCCAGACCACGCCTACTTTCCACGATATTTAGGTCGTTCTTCAGTCGGCAAGACTCAGCACAACCAGGAGCACCTCTGAAGATATCGAACGTAGCTTTGGACGAAACGCCAGGGATAGAAGAGTTGCATGGACCACGACCATACGACCCGGAAGAATTCTCGGCAGGCCGGCCGGAGTGGCCGAGCAGTTCTAGGCGCTACAGTCTGGAAGCGCGCGACCACTACGGTCACAGGTTCGAATCCTGCCTCGGGCATTGATGTGTGTGATGTCCTTAGGTTAGTTAGGTTTAAGTAGTTCTAAGTTCTAGGGGACTGATGACCCCAAATGTTAAGTCCCATAGTGCTCAGAGCCATTTCAACCAATTCTCGGGAGCTCAACTTATTTGTTTCCAACTCTCGTAGTTGTTTCTCTACGCCAGGGATGCTTATTACTATGTCATCCATACGAGAGTACGTTCGTTGGTCAAACGATCGTATGTTGTATGATTCTCCTGCGTGAACAGCTTTAGTTTTGCTGTCTTCAACTGCAACATCAGACTGGTCAATGAGCAACTGCATGTAAGCCTTAGACACGCTTAGCGGTTTTACATATGAATATTCTCGGTTTCCCTGCCCGATCTTTTGCTATGGTATGACAGTGGCAGCTGTTGTATGTTTTACGCTTAAATCTTTTCACAGACGCCCAAAATTCTACTATCCTTCACCTACCGCCATTTGCGTGTTCTCTTTTGAACAGAGAGTGCAACAGCCTCTGCTTCCTCAGCATTTTCCGAATTTCGTTATTAAACCATGGTGGGTCTTTTCTAGCCTTAATCCACTTACTAGGCAGATAACTCTCCAGATCGCAGTTTACAATCTGCTTTAACTTCGCCGATCTTACTGTAACTTAGTGACCTCAATTTACTGTCTGAGTGAGATGCTAACAACTGCTTATCAGTTCTATCTGTCAGAAAAAATTTTCCCTTGCCTTCTTGACTGATTTATTAACTTTCGTAGCCATATTTGCTATAATGAAATCATGATCGCTAATCCCCGTTTCTATACTGATGTTGTCGATAAGTTCCGGCCTATTTGTAGCTACAAGGAAACTCTTTGAAATGGATCTACTCTTACTGACAGCGGCAATTACTGTCGAGTTTGAAACCGATTGTCACTGACGAGGCGTGACACATATCTGCAGTCACTGTCCGTTAGTATCTTATTACGACCACTTTTCTCACACTGTGTTACATTGCTGCGAGTGGTACACCATCCATTGCATATACGTTGGTCAGTCCGCGTTGATAAGCCAAAAACTCGGCCAACTTTAATGTTAAAAAATATATCGGCTCTACCACTTGTTTATAGTGTAAAACACTAAGATTGACGCGTTTCGGAAGTCAAGCTTCCCTCGTCAGAATAATAAAAAGTAAAAGAACCTGTTAAAACTCGCTAAAATGGAACATGCACCAGGCACAATAAAATTGATAATAAAATTAAAACATTGTGGCTACTTCCCTTGTTGCAGCCGTGTCTTCCAAGGTGCATCTCCACATAGTCGTCAAAATATAAAAAACTCTAAAATGGTGTCGCCTATGGTGTTCAACATCTAACCACATGGCTCTCTCCTCTATCGTCGTAAACCACCCGTGCGTCTTCGTTGATACCACACATCACGTAGCCAAACACGACACTGAAACGAGAGTGAGCTCACGCGCAAGTAAACAAGGAAGTCACAGAGATGTCTATACAAACAGATAACGTATACATGTTCCAAGGACCTCATGAAATGATGGTATCCTGCCAATTGCTAAAAATGTAGTTACTAATAGAAACCAGTGAAATGTTTGAAAAAGTTATTTGTATCACCAGTTAGCTGTTCATTCAGTGTGTTCTGATTATCCACGCTATGTATCGTAATTTCCAGCTGTTCTAGTAGATCCAGCTTTTTGCCTTTGTCCTGTCTATGTAAAATAACGAGATCCTGATCTATTCCCAACATGGGGTGTCCCGTTTCCCAAATATACGTTTCTACAGCTGACTTTTCGAAATTATTAAGCCGGAAAGCATCGCTATGTTCTTTGTAACGTACTTTTAAGGACCTACCAGTTTGGCCTACATAGCTCGCCTTGCACGTGTTACACTGAATTTTATAGACCCCAGCTCTCTCATATTTATCGCTTTCCTGCTGTAAATTATTTCTTAGTTTAAACCACAGCGTATTATTGGTCTGAAAAGCGGTATCAACTTTAAAAGGTTTGAAAATGTTAGCCACTTTTTGCGAAATATCACCGAAGTATGGTAATGTGACTCTCGTAATATTATTTGCTCTATTCTTCCTTGTATTCGCGAGCTGTTTCTGTCGTATTAGTTTAATGTCAACGTTTTGGTGATATCCGTTAACTCTGGCTAGTTGTTTCACGATGTTCAGCTAAGTCATTCTGTCTTCTTCATTCATAGGGACTCTAAAGGCTCTATCTATCAAAGATCTAAAAGCAGAAAGTTTCTGGCCATTAGGATGGCAGGAATTATTTTGTATCAACACGGCTGCAACAAGGGAAGTGGCCACGATGTTTTAATTTTGTTATCAATTTTATCGTGCCTTGTGCATGTTCCATTTTAGCGAATTTTAACAGGTTCTTTTACTTTTTATTATTCTGACGAGGGAAGCTTGACTTCCGAAACGCGTCAATCTTAGTGTTTTACACTATAAACAAGTGGTTGAGCCGATATATTTTTTAACATTGACATTCACAACCACGACCTCTCATCCAGTATGGATAAAATCGAAATCGGCCAACTTCATTCACGGTGTGGTCAGGGGCATCCCCAAACACGACAACTACTTCTTCCATTCCGTCACGTCTCCACATGTTACTGCGCTAATCCATAAAAGCGACTGGAATGTGCACCACCACTTCACTACCATGACTAATAGTAGAGGGCGACATGACCGCCTGGTACCAGATCTTCGCCACCTATGATAACCGCAAGCTCATGTTAGAGCGAGTTTCTAATATTTTGCCCGATGAGTTACGTGATAGATATTTATAATCGTAACCTTTACCTACACTTGAGATAACGGGTCACGAGCATCGAAAATCTGACCTGGGTACGGTAGGATCCAAGTGTACACGCAATCACAGCGCCTTCTTGCTCTGTCTGAAAATAATTGTGTGGCGGTAGACACGGCGGCGCCGAGCTGTGAGCAGCGCGGGAAAACACTAGGCCCAAGGGTGTAAGTGCAGGTAACGAAGCGGGCGTTCTTCTTTCTGCGAACGCCGTGACGTCAGGTCGGAAGCTGAAGACAGCGCATCCGGGTGTGTGTGTGGGTATCTAGCCGCGGCGCGGGGCGCCACCTCACAGTCCCAGCCATGGCTGCCGTACCTGCAGTGCTCGCCGGCGCCGTTGCGTTGCTCGCTGCTTCCGCCAGTGCTTTCAACGCACAGGGGCTGGGGATGGCCTCTGAGTTCACCACCAGGCACGTATTCGCTGCGGCTCCTCATAATCGCGACCTTCGTGTGCCCTGCTGACCACTGTATTTAGCAAACTGACTTTCCAATATCACATTTGGTTGCTGTTCAGAAAATAATAATGAAATTAGGCATAGGTCCACCATTTTGCAAGTACACAATTATTGTTTTGCCTTGATAGCCAAGCAGGGTTCATCATAGTTGTGGCACCGTCAGTGGGCTTTACATTTTACATTGTGTGTATCCTGTGACTGCCAACTGAAATCAGCCTCAGGTCTAAATTAAGGGTCCATTCTCCTCTGTCAGCCTTCAAAATAAGTGATTTTACGACTATTTTGGAAAAACTAAGGAGGCAATCAACGTAAATCTTTTTGCACATTATTTATTGATTCTTGCACAACATCTGATTTTTTTAAAGTAATTCAGTAATCATTATGCCCTCCGTCCCAGGAGCTAAAGTTGCTCTGTCCAAAATGAGGTGTGCCCATGATCGAAGTGCTGTAGTCTGGAAGTCTTATCTGTAATCAAAAAACAATTTCTTTAAAAAATGGCTCTGAGCACTATGGGACTTAACTGCTGTGGTCATCAGTCCCCTAGAACTTAGAACTACTTAAACCTAACTAATCTAAGGACATCACACACATCCATGCCCGAGGCAGGATTCGAACCTGCGCCGTAGCGGTCGCACGGTTTCAGACTGTAGCGCCTTGAACCGCTCGGCCACAATGGCCGTCACAATTTCTTTAATCCATAGAATATTGCGCACGCAGTAATAACACAGTTTCTTTGAAATCTGAAAAAAAATATCAAATTGCACAGGTTTGAGACAAAGATATAGTTTTGACTTTTTTTGGTCATGCTATTTCCAATAACTGATGAATAAATTAAAATTAAAATTAACCTACTACTCCCAGCGGACATGCCCGAGGAGTAATTCAGCCAAATTTCAGAAAGATATCTTTGTTAGTGCGCCCGTAATCCATTCCGTCAGCTTAAGATGAAGTGTGTTTCAAGTTGACGTAATGGATTGCGTGCACGCTAATATCGATATCTTTTTGAAATTTGGCTGAATTACTATTCGGACGTGTCCGCAAGGAGTAATTGTCTAATTTTTTATTTTAATTTATTCGTTAGTGGTTGCAAAAAGAGTGGCCAAAAACACACGACAAAACTACATCTTTGACAGGACACACTTCAGTTTGGACAGAGCAACTTTAACTGCTAGGATGGGGGGCTTAATGCTGGCAGAATTTATTTAAAGAAATCGGAAGATGTTGTCCAATAATCAATGAATAATGTTCAAAAAGATTTACGTTGCTTGCTTCATTCGTTTTCCCAAAAAACATCGTAAAATCTTTAACTTTATAGATTGACTGATGGGAATGGATCCTTAATACAGTGGTTTATATCTGCGTAAAAAACGTATTTTTTGTTTCTATGTAGTTGGAATGACGTTTCCTCCTGCTCATTTGTGAATCCTGCGTCTTGTTACAGTGCTGTCGCTTGGACACACAAAGGTAAATTGTGCAATGAAACGTATCTGCAACCCATAGTAACATAACAAGACGCAGGATTCACAAATGAGCTGTAGAAAACGTCACTTCATCTATACAAAAACAACAAAAACATTTTTGACACATATAAACCAGCCGAAGCTCAGGACAAGCCAAATACAGCAATGATGGCGTGGTGTATTAATGACCTGTTGCTGACTTCGGTTGGCAGCCACAGGACATAAACAATATACAATAAAAGAGAAAAGCCCACTGAGGAAGCCACAACTGTGGTGGAACATCTTTGGGTATTAAAGCAAAGCAATAATTGTGTACTAGTAGAAAGGTGGACCCGTGTTTAATTTCATTACGACCTTTCTGACGCTTCGTCAGCACGACTGACAGACATTGTTGGTGGTGAGCAAGTGTGTGAATCTCTGACAATGCCAGCGACTTGTGCTGGCCAAACGTCAGATAAATTATTAAACAAACATCGGAAGAGGATCACGAGACCAAAGCCAACAAGCAATACGTGAATAAGTAGCCACGAAAGCTTCGCCGAGAGAGGTGGTGCAGTGATTAGCTCACTGTACTCGCATTCGGGAAGACAACTGTTCAGATCCTCGTCCGATCAACCAGACTTAGGTTTTCCTTGATTTTCCTAAATTGGTTCGAGTCAAATCAGGGATGATCCTTTTGAAAATGGCACAGCCGACTTCCTTCCCACTCTTTTCCTAATCCGAGCTTGTGTTCGTCTCATTGACGACAGGACGTTAAACACTAATCTTCTTTCCTTCTTTTACAGAAACTTCAACAATTTTGCACTCCAATAGCGATTCTAGAAATTCGATTTTGGCTGCCAGATTCCATATTCCACAATCGTCGTTCGGCTCCATATAAACGTTCTACTGTATTAAAATAGTGGTTCTGACGTCAGGCTGCGGCTTGATTTTTTTAAGATGTTGATTTAAACACTGGACTGACGAGAAAGTGATTCATCTTCTATATTTGATTGTTGAGAGTTTTCCTATTGGGCGAGCAGGATAACTGACAATGACCGAAGTGGAAAGGGTATAAAATGCAGACTGTCAATAGCAAAGGAAAAGTTTCTAAAAAAATAAAATTGTTGACAGTGAATGTAAATTGAATATTATTAAGCATTTGCTGAAGGTATTTTTCGGGAGTGTGTAGCCTTGTATGGAACCGAAACATGGACGGTAAAGAGTTCAGACAAGAAGAAGGTAGAAACTTTTGAAATTTGGTGCCACAGAAGTAGCCGAAGATTAGATGATGAGTTACGGCATCGAAATGGAGGTAAAAGAAATTTATAGCACGATCGGACTAAAAGATGATTGATAACACTCATCCTGTGACGTTAAGGAATCGTCAGTATGGTGTGGGGTTAAAACTGAAGAGGGGAACCGAGGATCGAAAACATTAAGCAGGCTCAAAAGCATGTAGGTTGCAGTAGTAACGCAGAGAGACAAGACATGAACACGATACACTAGCATGGAGGGCTTCATGAAACCAGTATCCGGACTGAAGACCACAACAACAGATTGCAGTAACAGTATTCTGTCTTGAGCAAACGTAAATACTTCTTTAACACTCATACGTTTTTCGGTGAAGTTTCACCATCATCAGGGTTCATTGTAATTTCTGTGAATAACATGTAAAATGTTTGTATAATAATATGTACAGATGTGAGATTACGCTATTTATATTTGTAATATTACTAACAAACTACATATCTTAATATTAATAAAGACGTTTCTGTAGCTGTTTGTTATTTGCAGTAGAGGATGGTGTTGTACCTTGAGGATAGTGTATTTAGGAACACATGGAGTATCCTGGTCGGTGTTTTAATCTAGTGACCGATTTCATAATTACGTGGAAAGAATGGGCACTAGAGACCGCCAGAAGCAGTTTCCGTCATTTTATTCTGTTTCTGTTGTTGTGAGACACGGGGTTGTGTTTCGTGTAGCATTTGAAAATACTTAGAGTTCTACAAATTTAAGTGCTATATAATATATTGGAAGACATTATTAAGCCTTTAGTTACAGAATATTACGGCGAGTAAAATTATGTATATTTTTAAAACAAATTATATAACCTGTGGACCACACTTCGTCGGCCTTGCACCATCTTGTACCTTGAAATGGAAGGAGGTTTCCTACCACGAAACATGTGACATTTCTAAATGAACTGAGTTTCTTTAATGAGTTAACAATTTTACCGGCCTTACAAATGGACAATCCTATCATTTAAAAATAGAATAAAAATATTACAACTCTATTATTGGCCAGGAAAAGAGGCAAAAGTCAGAAAAGTATTTGGAGATACAACTCTCTTCCCTAAAGCTGATATTTCTTGCTCCAGTTTGTCATGGGCAACAAATCAGGATTTATCCATGGTATATTAAGTACACAGTATGTCCTAGGAGGCATGGTCATTATTCACGGATATGATAGGAAAACGTATTCGAATTAAAAATCTAGTAAACAAGGGCTCAAAAATGCATACCTTAAGACCTATGAGCACTTCATCTTCAATACTGTGGGTCGGTATCTGGCCGAACGGTTCTAGGCACTTCAGTCCGGAACGCGCGACTGCTACGGCCGCAGGTTCGAATCCTGCCTCGGGCATGGATGTGTGTGATGTCCTTAGGTTAGTTAGGTTTAAGTAGTTCTAAGTTCAAGGAGACTGATGACCTCAGATGTTAAGTCCCATAGTGTTCACAGCCATCTGAAACATATTTTTTAAATACTGTGAAACACATCTCTTCTACTGAACAATATTATAAAAAGGAAATTTGCTATTCACCATATTATGGAGATGCTGAGTCGAAGATAGGCACAACAAAAAGACTGTTACAAATAAAGCTTTCAGCCAGTAAGGCATTCGTCACAAATAGATGACAGACACACACACACACACACAGACACTCTCACGCAAACGCAACTCACACACAGGGCTGCAGTCTCAGGCAACTGAAACGACTGTAGTCGTGTGTGTGAGTTGCGTTTGCGTGAGTGTGTGTGTCTGTGTGTATGTGTGTGTGCGTGTGTGTGCGTGCGTGTGTGTGTGGTCTATTTTTGACGAAGAATTTACTGGCCGAAAGCTTTATCTGTAACAGTCTTTTTGTTGTGCCTATCTGCGACTCAGCATCTCCGCTATATGGTGAGTAGCAACTTCCCTTTTCATAATATTGTTACATTCCATCCTGGATTTTCCATTGTTTGATCTTATACTGAGCAAGTGTTCATAGCTCTTAAGGTATGCATTTTAGAGACCACGTTTACTATACAATTTTATTCTTGCTTGGGACCGTACTACCTCCTCACAATATATAGAAAGGGAAGAGCTTGCAGTAGAAGAGATTTGTTTCACAGTATCGAAAATGAAAAAGTCCTCATAGCTCTTAAGGTTTGCATTTCAGAACCGAAGTTTGCTAGACTTCTTTGTTTCGAATGCTCGTTCCTGTCATATCGCTGAATATTGACCTTCCTTCCTGGGACGCCCTGTATGTTTAAATTTTCATACTCTAGGCCTAAAATGAAACCATTGCTATTTTCCCTGTTTTGTTGATGTTGGGCTATGTACGTACTACCATTATCTTACTTTTTGCCGACAATAGTGATTTGTTAATAATCTTTTAACTGTCATTTGCAAGGTTAATGTAATAGATTTTGAAACTACTGTAAGGGCATGTAACTTGTGATGGGCTTTGTAAATTGGTGAGCAACGAGAGGGAGTTTTGTATGTACATACAGTTTTTTTTTTAATAAGGCGCCTCATGGTCTTGCTGACCATAGTATGTATGAGTGGCAGTCTTTTTTGTGTTGTTTCTATTACTAGCGTCTATTTCCATCCGTGGTTATTACTGTGGAAGAAGACTGCTCCATCCTGATATAAGCTCAGAAGAAAAAACAGTCACGCCCTTAGAAGAACATACTAGCCTCTTTGGAGAGCTGTATATGACGTTCAGTTGGCACCAGGCTGTCATGTAACGTCAAACACTGAAGTAAGTCAGGGCAGTGAGGTATATTCATGCCAGTCGGTTGTATGGAAGTAAGTGCAGTAAGATGGGTCGAAGTGGATGCGTGACAGAATGGCACAACGGAGCTGTTGTGTTGAGACGTGCCCATGAACACACAGTGATGGAAACTAGCCGATATGTCGGTGTATCAACGTGGGCTGCCTACCACGTCTACAGGGAGTGGTGTACTACTCGCAGTCATTTAGCTTGGCGTGTGAATAGTGACCATAAAAAGAGTCTCTTGTGTTTATTTCAACATTCTCGATTTTGCTCTTTCTTCTGTATCTGCATGATGAGTTTTCTGGAAACACTTCCATCTTCCAAGATGCCAGCAGCTGTGTTCGTAGGGCTGCACGTGCTCATTCCTGGGTTGTCTAACACTCAGGCTCCGTACCACACCTCGTCTGGCACGCCAGATCACCCGATCTTAATCCCATGTAAAATGTCTAGAACAACTGGGAACGGTGGATGAAATGTAGCAATCAACATCTCCGCAGTTTGGTAGCTCTATGTGATCTGATCATCAATGAGCAGCTTCAGCTGAACATATATCGTACATGAAGAAACTTTTGGATTCTCCTCTTTGTCATAATGAGGCTGTTATCAAGTCTAGAGGCGGTGTTACAATGTATTAGCGTGATGTCTCCAGGGGTTGGGAAGATTTTTCGTGCACCTGAGCATATATTTTAATTCTGAATACACTCTATCACCTGACGTAAAAGACTGGTCGAACAGTGCCAAGTGTAGTGTGCTACACTGGTTGCCTGAAACGGTCTATCGTTGACAGTGGCTCTGGACTGTCCCTTTCTTGCCTTACATTAAATTAAGTATAGCTTAAGGCGCTGTCACACATGAGACTGAGTGCGCATTGAAAGTCAAGTAGTTGCTGACCTAGCACCCAAATTAGCAAAGGATGAAGGTGATTTCCAGGACAGTTCAGGGTCACCCAACAACAACAGTGTCACGAGGATCTGATCCCTACCGCCACCCCCCCTCCCATGTCACCTTCTCCACCTTCCCCCTTCAAGGTCAGCCCCTCCTCTCCTACCACCTCTCCCTCTCTATTCTCACATGCAGCATTGCCATATCTCTTCCAAGATAGCGGATTTAGCCAACAAGGGTTGCTTAAAACATTCAAGGTGGTAGAAATAGGTCAGTTAAAAATGGCTGAATCAACCTTTTATATCTTGTACTATGTTGAACATAATGTACTTGTAATACTTAAAAATGATGACCTTTTGTCTGCATCAACTTTCCACGAATGTGTCTCAGTTATTGAGTAGAGAAATCGATTCAAACATAGGTAATGCATCAGTATTTGTGTTGATGTTTCATGTCTTTCTCTTATTAGTACAGTGCTGGGTCAGGTACACTTTGTGGAAGTTTAGCCAGTTGCCTCATGTCTCAAGCAGCTGTTAGTGAAAATCTCTCTATGTTACTAATGGTCATGTGTTCAAGTATTTTTGTTATATGAAAAGTGCTGTTTAGTCTGAATCAGTCTCCATTAGCAAAGGACTCTTCTTACTCTACTTTCTGTACTGAATATACATGTATTTACAGTACAGCAGTAGTTTAGTTGGAAGTAAAATTTTGCAGTCTATCTCACTGCATCTGGATTTTGTAGATATGAGCCTTGCACTCAGATGTGAGTCAGATGTGCCAAGAAGGCTGCACCTGCTGTCCTTCCCAGAGAAACTTCACAGGCAGCCCTCTACAAGGGAATGAAGTCAGCGTGCATCCTACATTCTGGCAGCATCACAGCATTAATGCCTCTGTTACAAAATATTTTGTCTCTGACCTCTTCTGCTGCACACACACACTGTCTTCTTTCCCCTTCCGACCAGGCCTTTGAAGCATGTAATATTTACTGCACTCTTTACAGTCTTAGTCTCTTGAAGAGAAACAAAACTCCAAGGTAAAGTGGCCAGTTTTGCTTTATGTCATTACAATATGACTCTTATCCTTATAATTAGGCATCAATGCATCACTGATTTTATGCTTCTCTATTCCTTCACCTCTTTTTACCACATATGGAATTGAAAATGATCTGTGATAAGTATTGTAATCTGTACCGGGGACCTAGAACTGTTCTAGAAACTGCCTTCATCCTCTACTCACGTTATGTGCTCGCCATTCTCCCATTGTGTTGGACTTTGGTGCCATATCAGACTGGACGAATAATAGTTTATACATGTCCGTGAATGTTGTCCACCTGTCGCCTCTGCTCACAAGCATTCTGGGTGAGCAACCATTCGTTATTGTATTCACTCTTGTGAGGATGTAATCAAAACATTTATGTAACAAATTATGCCTTCAAATTTACGTTAATTTGTATTTTGGGGCTGTTATTTTCTTCCATTGGTAAATTCTTTGATTTTGAACTTATCATTCATACTCTTCTGATTTGAATGATTCATTTTATCACTTACATGTTTCTATGTCGGGATACATATACTGCACAATCCACTGTACAGTGTGTGGTGAACGGTTCTCCCTGTCAGACATGGATCGTGGAAAAAGTACTGTCGGCACCCCTTCTTCAATCTAAATAATTTCCAGAAAAGTTAAAAAAAAGGTTATTCTGACCAAACTAATGGCCTGAAGTAAAAGAGAACAGCATTTTCCATGGTCCTTGTACAGTTTCACTAAGGGCAATGATTTCTGCGATATTGAGCGCATCGAATTTCTTACGTAAAGGTCTATATCTTCTACAGTTTTGTCCTGACTACAAAGATTTTATGGCTGCTGTAGACTCCTAGCGTTTATAACCAACGACTTCAATAAATTCCTATTTTCTTTGCGATATTTTTTTATTCCCAAAGCGCTATCACGCCTTCAAAGCTTGTAATAGGTACCATAGCTTGTAACAGCTACCTATCTTCTCGACTTTATATTTTTCTTATTGATCATTGATTGCACTTCATAAAGCAGGTAGTAAAATCTTCATTAGACATTATGCATAAATCTGGCGAGTACTCATCGACACCTCCGTAAATACCTCGCCTATTCAGAATTTGGTGGGCACTTGCTCTGCGATCGCCGAATGCCGCGTATAAAGTTTTACTAAGGCCTAAAAGATTATTCTTTTAATTATGACTTTGAAGGTTATTAGTTTCATTGTTTTGAATTTTCTTTTATTGGTTATTTGTGTTTGAATTAGTGTGGTTTTTTTAACTTTATTAGAGCGAAAGGTTTTAGGTTCTGGCGCCGGCTTTACATAGAGCGGCAGATTACAGTAACGTAAAGTTCTGTAGGTATTTTCGCTACGTTCATCTGTACTTATGTATTGTTTATGTAGAAGATTGTTATCGAATTGAAGTGCCATATGTAACCTGCTTTACCGTCTTGGTGATAGTGAATGATTAGTAAAATAATTTTCCCTAGTTTGTGGATACTAGGGTAGCTTCACCTCTACAGGCCTGTCACGTGTGGGAATTCGCACTGTTTTTACTGCACTCTTAAGAAAGTGGCTAACAAAGTGACGCTTTGCCTGTGTGTTGGCAGCCTGCTGTTCGACGACCTAGTGCAGCCGCTGTGCACAGAATCCACGACCAATGACGCGTGCTACGGCTGCTTCGCGTGCTACGCCAGGATGAGGCAGGTAGTGTATACAGGTTGACAGATACGGAAAATGTGACAGCTTTCTAACAAAACAACATTCTGCCTTCTAAGAGATAATATTACAAACTATAAATAGTATTCTCTCCTTAGTGTGTTAACGAACATTTATTTACTTAGTTTTTATTTATTTGTGATCATACGCAAATGTTGCTCTTCTAGTGGTTGTGGAAAAGTTGTGTTTTCTTCGACAGAAAAAAGAGAGGTATAATAGTATATTTTATTTCTAGAATATGCTATATAAATTATTAAATTGTTGCGTGATATATCACAAACGTTTATATGAAATAAATTTAATCTACATGTAATATCTAATTATTCATTGCACTTTCTACTTCTTATGCGTCCTGGTATCGGCAGACTCAAATGAATATGCCCAGGGCAAGAATGGATGAATTGGTCCAGTTAGCTGCCTTGTGTGTCACTGGTTCCCTGTTGCGCAAATGTTCCTAAACTACATTATCTACTAATATGTCATATCTAATAACCTAACAATCACCATGAAATTTGTCTCATATCATCTTGTTTTCTCAATCTGATGTATAAATATGGCACTGAAACGGTGCATCACTTTTGTATCCTGACAGTTAAGACAAAAAATTTCGTGTTAATGAACTCCATGGGTGGAGAACAGTCCATCTGTTACAGCAGCTGTCTCCATGACAGTTGGGCGTCAACATAAAAAGATGTATCAACAGAAAAGTTCTTCTTCCAGTTCCCCTGAGGTCCCCACAGATTAAAATTGCGGACGAAGCGTACCTTCCGGCATTGGTTTCATTCTGCTATAGGACGACACCGACCTTCTAATAGGCGAACATTCAACCAGCAGACTCATGTTACATACATTGATCTAGCAGAAAAACCATTTCTACTGACTCTTATTAAGCTTCCTTCCAGCTACTCCGTTCAGTGCTCGCGACATCCTTTGCTGAAGCTGAATCAAACTTCATCTTGCTCGTCTTCCCTTTCACGGAAATTTGAGGCCATATGAATTTTTTTGAAATTTGTGGTAAGTTCCTATGGAATAAAACTGCTGAGGTCATCGGTCCCTAGGCGTACACATTACTTAATCTAATTTAAACTATCTTACGCCAAGAACAACTCACACACCGATGCCCGAGGGAGGACTCGAACCTCCTACAGAGGGAGCCGCGGCTACTCCGCGCAGTCGAGGCCATATGACCCACTCCGGTTTCAAATATATGTTTCATAAATTTATCATTTTGTTTCGCTTTCTTTTACTTGAGGCGAAATAGACAAATCATATTTCCTTACAAATAAGATAAATAGTTATGTTTTCCCATGTTTCTCGGAGAAGAACTACAGCTGTATTTTAATTACTTTTTAATTACAGGTACCAGATGCATACGATGAACTCAAAAAGTGCGCCAGGGCTACTTGAATGGCACATCCTATGCAGAATGTCAGGCAGTGGTGAGTCAATAAATTATTTTCATAATGATAACAATATATAAAGTTCACCGACTCTAGCCGGTCGAAGTGGCCGTGCGGTTAAGGGCGCTGCAGTCTGGAACCGCAAGGCCGCTACGGTCGCAGGTTCGAATCCTGCCTCGGGCATGGATGTTTGTGATGTCCTTAGGTTAGTTAGGTTTAACTAGTTCTAAGTTCTAGGGGACTAATGACCTCAGCAGTTGAGTCCCATAGTGCTCAGAGCCATTTTCACCGACTCTCAACTGCCCTTTAAGGTAATGTTTACGCACAACATGCCCGTAATGAGGCAGTTCCGAATCTCTGTTTAGCCCGTGCATCTTCTATAGCTCTGTAGCTCTATATAACTGTCACGTCGATAGTCAACTTAGCTTCAGTATACTTGAATTATTCACGAACAGTAGTGTTTGGTTTATTCTTGCGAGAGTCTTGTACGTAGTTTCTCGCAGTAAAAGGAGAAATTAAACCCAAACGTCTCTTTCACGCTTCAGAAGTCCCAATTTGTAAACGAGTGGCAAGAAAACGGTCGTTTTTTAATCACTCCACAAATATTAATTTGCCTTGGACATTATAATTAGGTGCCGATCTAGGTGAGTTGAAACACGACGTGAGAGACCAACGCGCTTTTACATTACCTTACCTTGATGCTCTGTGAGAATGTAAAAGTGACTTCTGCATCCCATTTTTTCTTTCATTTTCAGATCGGAGATGCTACAGGCAGTCGAAGCGGACAGTCGAATGTATTCTGCGATTTTGAAAAGTGCGTTAGGAAGCGGAACATATTGCATCTGGTAAGTGCGACGAACAATAATTTATGTACATGTACGCCTTGTTTGAGAAATTATGAAAATTTCTGAAACAACTTTCTTTATCTTTCGTTATTTGCTTGCTTTTTTATAGGTCGATGAATGTGCCAGACAGAGTGACAATTCCAAATCTGAAGCGGAGAAGTACGTACAAACAACATCCTGCGTTCTTGAAGAAATGCATCGGCGCAAATTTGTAAGTGCTTAGCTAACTAAAAAACAAAAAAAAAGCGTGATGCCTATCGAAAAGCAAACGATGTACAGAAAATGCTGAATGGATTAGAAGAGCTATGCACCGTTTCTCACGTAAACTATTATTTACGGATCTATTGATAATTTTCTGGATCTCACAAACAACAATTTGGGAAAATGTAATACTAACTCACTCGTTCGGAAAATGATATGTAGGTATAGATGGTTCGGTAGTATTCAAACCTGTCATGACCTGCCATTTTTGAAATTTAGATAGTATTGTATTGTATTGAAGTGGGGACCTAGAAACGACGGAGAGGCTTGGTCCCCGCCGTAGGCCTCAGTGGTACACAACCTCACAACAGGCTACAGAGGTCCACTCACCCCACCACCGCCCCACACTGAACCCAGGGTTTTTGTGCGGTTCGGCCCCTAGTGGACCCCCCCAGGAACGTCTCACATCAGACGAGTGTAACCCCAATGTTTGCGTGGTAGAGTAATTATGGTGTACGCGTACGTGGAGACAGTGTTCGCGCAGCAGTCGCCGACATAGTGTAACTGAGGCGGAATGAGGGGAACCAGCCCGCATTCGCCGACGCAGATGGAAAACCGCACCTTAAAAATCATCCACAGACTGGCCGGCACATCGGACCCCGACACTAATCCGCTGGGCGGATTCGTGCCGGGGAGAGGCACGCCTTCCCGCCAGGAAAGCAGTGTGTTAGACTGCACGGATAACCGGGCGGGCCTGGAATTTAGGTTACTATGTTATTCTTAAAGTCTATGCGTAATTCGTCTATCTTAATGCATCTTGCACACCAGGTGGAATAGTTTTGCATAGTTTGTTCTTCCAAGGCGGTGAGACTCTTCAACACATGGCGAAACCTAGTCCAGACGTTGTGAGGTTGGGCGGCCACCACTCATGTACAGTTGTCGGACGTCGTAGGTTGGGCAGACTGGTAAAACAGGACAGGCGACGAACTGTGGCAGACCTAACATTATACTTTAGTACCGGGTAGAGTACAAGTGTATCTGAACACACAGTGAACCAAACACTCCTAACAATGGGCCTCCGCAGTCGATGATCCATTTATATGCATTGTTAACACCATGTCATCGGCAACTGTGCTTGAAATGGCCACGTGACTACCGGCACTGGACGTTGGCGCAGTGGCAGAGCGTTGCATGGTCTGATGAATCCCTATACCTCCTTCATTATGCCGACGAGAGGGCGAAAATCCGTCGTCTTCCAGGGGAACAGCTCCTCGACAAGTGTACTGCAGGATGGAGACAATCTGGCAGTGGCTCCATTATGCTTTGGGGAACATTCGCGTGGGTATCCATGGGCCGAGTGGAGGTCGTGAAAGGCACCATGACGCCCAAGCAGTATCGTACACTGGTTGCAAAAATGGTTCAAATGGCTCTGAGCACTATGGGACTTAACTTCTAAGGTCCTAAGTCCTCTAGAACTTAGAACTACTTAAACCTACCTAACCTAAGGACATCACACACATCCACGCTCGAGACAGGATTCGAACCTGAGACCCTAGCGGTCGCGCGGTTCCAGACTGTAGCGTCTAGAATCGTTCGGACACCCCGGCCGGCCACTGGTTGCAGATGACGTACATCCCTTCATGACGATCGTGTTACCCAACAGCAGTGGTATTTTTCAACAAGATTTCACAAGGCCATAAGTATGATCAAGTGGTTCTAGTAACACAGTAGCGAGTTCCAATTGATGTGCTGGCCCTCCAACTCGCCAGTTCTGAACCCGATCGAACACATCTGGGATGTGGTTGAACGTAGCGTCAGGGCTCATCGCCCATTCCCCAGAATTTACAGGAATCGGGTTACTTGTATGTAGATGTGGTACCAACTCCCTCCAGCGACCTACCAAGGCGTCATGTCATTGCTTCCGTGCCACGACGCGTCAACGCTGTTATCCGTGCCAAGGATGGACATACCGGCTATTACGTAGGTGGTCGTAATGTTCTGGCTGATCACTGTACGTAGACGGCACAATCTCAATTCGGAACCATACAGAGGGGTGTAGACAGTCTAACTCTGTGAATGGAAAAGGCTAGGTGAGAGGGTTGGGGGAGGCTGATGCTGTATGTAGACTGATGTAGACCGTACGGTAACTTGCGGAGTTCAGACGTGCTTGTAACACGGGTTGTCTGCTCACAGCTGTCAGGACCTCGATACCCAGGCGGCTTCTCGAGTCCGAAGGCGTACGCGCTGTACGTGACAGTGGCCGGCGAACTGCGTGTGATGTCGATGTACGTGGGCGCCAACGATCAGTTAAAGGCTTAACCATATTCTGTGTATATTTCATTTCCATCATCGAAATCGTAACCTTTGCTTTCAGAACAATTAATGGCAGCTCCAGATATTTATGGTCGTTTAAATCTGCATGCTGGACTGGGGCTCAAAACTGAAACCTTGTGTTTCGCAGGTGTCGCACTTACCTACTTACAAGGGAACCTCCCCATCGCACCCCCCTCAGATTTAGTTATAAGTTGGCACAGGGGATAGGCCTTGAAAAACTGAACACAAATCAATCCCTATACCTCCTTCATTATGACGACGAGAGGGCGAAAATCCGTCGTCTTCCAGGGGAACAGCTCCCCGACAAGTGTACTGCAGGACGGAGACAATCTGGCAGGAAGAAGTTGTGTGGAACTATGAAAAAAAATAAGCAAAATATGCAAACTGAGTAGTCCATGCGCAAGATATGCAACATCAAGGACAGAGAAATCTCGGCAGCGCCGTGGTCTCGTGGTTAGCGTGAGCAATTGCGGCACGAGAGGTCCGTGGTTTTAGGATTCCTTCGAGTAAAAATTTAATCTTTTATTTTCAGCCAATTATTATCTGTCCGTCCGATGCGATCACTTTTTTGGGAGTGATTATCACATCCACAAGAAAACCTAAATCGGGCAAGGTGGAAGAATCTTTTTACCCATTCGCCAAGTGTACAAGTTATGTGGGTCGACAACATATAGCTGCCATGTGACGCACATGCCGTCATCAGCGTCGTATAGAATATATCAGACGTGTTTTCCTGTGGAGGAATCGGTTGACCTATGACCTTGCGATCAAATGTTTTTGGTTCCCATTGGAGAGGCACTTCCTTTCGTCTACTAATCGCACGGTTTTGCGGTGCGATCTCATAACACAGACACTAAACTTATTACAGTGAACAGAGACGTCAATGAACGAACGGACAGATCATAACTTTGCGAAAATAAATAAAGTAAAATTTTCACTTGAGGAAATACTTGAACCAAGGACCTCTCGGTCCGGAACTGCTCACGCTAACCACGGGACCAGGGCGCTGCTGAACACCTATTGTGTTGCATATCTTGCCCAGGACTACTCAGTTTGTATATTTTGCTTAATTTTTTCATAGTTCGACACAACTTCTTCCTGTTTACTCGATTGATCTGTGTTCAGTTTTTCAAGGTCTATCCACTGTGCCAACTTATAACTAAATCTGAGGGGGGTGCGATGGGGAAGTTCCCTTGTTAGTTAAGCTCCATTAATTGCAGGAGTAGTATTTGTCATAGCAGACTGGAGAAAGAGAATATTAATATAGTATTACTTAATTGCAGAAGCGACAGTGGAAAGATCCCAGAACTCTACCCGGATCAGAGCAAGAAAGAGATTGATTGTTCATTGCTTACACGAGAGCTACCATAGCAATAATCAACCACAGAAAGTGTTGGTCGCGCCTTCTGTTTTGTTCCCCGTTTACATATCGCTCTGTGGACGACAATTACGGCGGCTAACATAACTGTTGGGTTTCCTTTTCGCCATGTGCTTTGTTATTTGGTGCTTATAATACCCAAAAATGGATCAAATGGCTCTGAGCACTATGGGACTTAACATCTGAGGTCATCAGTCCCCTAGACTTAGAACTACTTAAACCTAACTAACCTAAGGGCATCACACACATCCATGCCCGAGGCAGGATTCGAACCTACGACCGTCGCAGCAGCGCGGTTCCAGACTGAAACGCCTGAACCTCTCGGCCACAACGGCTGGCTATAATACCCAAAAGTATGTCTGCAGCCACCACTGATAGTAAGTAGTAAAGTTAGAAGACTATTACCAGCTTGCAAGACGGCCTGAGTCCTGCATTTTAACGAGAAACGTATGAAGAAATTCAGAACTGAATGGCACAACTGTTGTCTCTGTAAAAGTTATTTACGGTTTTGTCTGAACCAGGAGTAGTAGTATGTAATAAACATCTTCACTATTGACATCTTGGGTTGTCGGGTGTTCTGCCGGATATCAGCGTCATACTTGCACGATATTTCGGTCACGTAGCTCGTAACCTTCATCAGGTGCGACCTGAGACTGCTCCTTGAGTGGACCTGGTCCAGTATTTATGCCTATGGCCTTCCCCCTCCACCAACGGCTGCAGGCGCTTCCTCTGTGGTCCGCGCCCAACGGAGCAGCAACGCTCCAGCAGGTCGCAAGGAATGGGCGCAGACCACAGAGGAAGCGCCTGCAGCCGTTGGTGGAGGGGGAAGGCCATAGGCATAAATACTGGACCAGGTCCACTCAAGGAGCGCGCGCACGAGTCGAGTTGTGGCAGCCGTAGCGCGCAGGTCACTGTTGCACGCGGCGCCCTGCTTCTGAGGGAGAGTTAGATAGGAGATCGTACTGCGCGCGGGTGGCAAATTGTCGTGTTGCTGTTTTGACGGCAAAAAAAAAAAGCAAATTGTCTAACCCTAGCGCGCAGTATGGTTAAGATGAGTAGCGTGGGACGTGATGTCGCGAGTGGTGGCAACTCGGCGACAGAAGAAGAAGTTTCCCCCGCTCCCGCCCTGTACATAAAGTGCAGGGAGGTCGAGTGGGTGGAACTATACGATGAGATGGGGCAGAGCTGCGAGAAGGAGGTCGTCGTTGAGTCCGTCGACTCCGACGCCACCATCGAGCTCCAGGCCGCTGACTGGAACGACTACAGGGCCCTGAAGGCCCTTGTAGCCGCTCACACGGTGGACGCCCCGGAAAGAAGAGGTGCGATGGGTCAAAAGACTCGTCGCAAAGAAGTCACCAAGGCGCTCCTGAGGGGACTGCCTTGGATCCTCACGGAGCGAGCGGTGAAAGAAGGACTGCGCCGCCAAGGTTTTGTTGAGGCAACCGTCAGGTTGCACAACAAAACCAATAAGAAGAAACCGCCTCTGTTTATTGTCACCACACCAGCGGCGGACAACGGAGCGGACATTCTGGACATCCGGAAGCTATTGGGCTTCCACGTGCAGCCGGAAACTCTCCCACCCCACCTGGACACGAAGCCACAGTGCTTCAAGTGCCAGGAGGAAGGGCATGTGGCAAAGCACTGCCGTAACGCCGCCAGGTGCGTCAGGTGCGGACGTCATCATGACACCCGCACCTGTAACAGCACCAAAGACGACAAACCGACGTGCGCCCGCTGCGGCGGTGAGCACGTCGCCAACTGGCGCGGATGTCAGGCCTTCAACGGCCGAAATCCCGCCACTGCAATAGAGACGGCGCCCCAGACCAAGAGGCGACGCCGCAGGAGGAGGAGGCGACAGTGTCCTGCTACCGCGGCGAGCAACGGAGGGGCAGCAGCGAGAGGAGGAGGCAACGCCGCGCGAACAACGGCGGCACCCGGAGGAGATTCGAAGACGGCCACCGCTCACGTGCGGCCGCCCTCACCCACCGCCTGTGGCAAGGGCGGAGGAGGGGGACGGCAGCGCGACGCAGCGAATGGGAAGACGGCGGCGACAGCTGGTCCCGACGTCGAGTCGGCCCTCCGGGAGGCGGAATCACGATTCCGCATGGTTCTCCATGCGGAGATGGAGGCCGCCTGCCTCACTCTACGTGAATCCCTTAGCCGCAACACCAACAAGAAGGAGGCGCAGCACCAAGACGACAGGCTGGCAACAACAGCAGCACAGCCCAGTCGCGACCAGGCCACACAAACGACCTGGCCTAAGAAGATGACAATAAGTCGAGCCGCACAGGCCTCGTTAGTAGGCAAGGGAGAAGCGGTTGCACGTCAGAACTCAAGCGTCCAAACCAAGGAGTTCGTCAACTGCAGGGCGGAACTTGTGAACGGCGAACTCCTGGACGACGACAGCCCGCGAGACGAGTACCAGATGAGCTTCGTGCAAAGCAAGGAGCTCATAAGAAGAAAGGCGGAAGCCAGAGAAGAGGAGTTCAGAAGAAGGCAAGAGGTTCAAGAGGCGGAGCGTGACAGAAGACGCGAAGCCGCCCTTGCCCGCCGTGAACGCCAGCGCCAACGCTGGCAACACGGCAAATAAAGATAAGGCAAGTCACAACAAGCAGTTCTGGCCGGGTTTTGCAGGTTTTCCTTGGCCGCTAAGGTAAATACCGGAACTGTCCCCAACAAAGTCCTGCAAATAAATTCCCAATTGGGAGAACGCCCCCCCCCTTCTTTGCACCCCTGCGAGAGAAATAAAGAGTGCCACAACAGAATTAACTATACCCCTTGGCTGAAAAGAGCTAAACGCACGCTCTAAAACAGCCCGCCCTTCTCCATCTGAAAAAAAAAAAAAAAAAAAAAAAAAACTCAAGGAGCAGTCTCAGGTCGCACCTGATGAAGGTTACGAGCTACGTGACCGAAATATCGTGCAAGTACGACGCTGATATCCGGCAGAACACCCGACAACCCAAGATGTCATTAGATCGCCGGGAAAGCCTGAAGAGTTACATCTTCACTATTAATTCTAAAGTAGATAAATACAGTAGAGCACAACTAATTCGTTAATGTGCTTCGTGTGTGTATAATGCGCGTATGTAGATGTGTCTTACTGCAGCTCAATGTAAATGTACGTGGAAAAAAGAATTACTTGTAGCAAAGACTAGTGCAAAAGACTATCGTAAAAATTATCAGTATGTTATCATATTTTTCTGTGTCAATGGGCATTAACAGTTTAAACTAATTTGTTCGACATTAGAGTGGGAGAACGCATTTATGACCCATTGAACAAGCTAACAGTTAACCACCTTTTGTAAATAACTCGACAGAATGCTGACCGATAACGCAGAAAACCACCGATATCTCAACAGGTAACCCTCCCTTTCATTTTAAGGCGTTTTAAAATTCGTGCCTTGAAAATGACTGGGGTTTATGTGTCGAAATATTGGAGTTTATGACGAATGTATCCGGCTGCATTCTCTCGAGTAATTAAGGAAAAGCTTAATGTCTCCTTGAGCAATGTGTTGAACATTGTAGTCTGAATACATCATAGGATAAGTATTCCTAATCAATAAAAGTTAGGAAGTTCTCATGTAGTATGTATATGCAATTTATATGCTGACAAAAACATTTTCAAACCATGGGCCTTTAAAACCAAGAAAGATCATTACTCTACTTTGTTTCGAAGTCTACGTCGTAACACCACCTACCATTCGAGCCCATGTCCGAACCATGCTACTGTAAATTTTGGATGATCGGTTCAAGGCTTCACCTCCCTCTCACAGTCTTATTTCGGAAACTTTTCAGCGTGCCCACACTGAAGGGGCACAAGCGTTTCAGTGTCTGTTATCTTAATTGTTTTTTTTTCCACATAGCTTGTAACCTGTGCACAAATTAATTCTATTGGATTATATTGACAGTAATTTGTGGATAAACGCAAAACTCTGTGACCACATTCACATGCAAGAAAGTCAAGTTTGTACATTCTGTTGCGTGAGTTTTACAAATTAATGAGCTGCAGGAGTTCAGCACTAGTCTGGCTTATATTGTATGGAGTATTTTTATTTTTCAGCCAGAGCACAATGTCCCCTTGCCTGGTGCTCGTACTTGGTCATTTCTCTGTACCATAACTGGCTTGGTAGTTACAACGACCTACTTCGAAGCAAGGTATGGCAAGAATTGTTCAGTGAACCACTTCTTGAAAGTGACAGCATTCATATTTGAATGGTAGTCACTATGGTTTTTATTACACCTAAATACGAGTTTACTCTCAGGAACCAAATCAGAAGAAGAGCTAGCATGCAGAATAACTAGGCGAGAACCATTCCCTATATGTACTTTAAAATCGACAGTACCATAACTCAATTTCCATCTGGTCTTCATAGACCCATGTTTCATCAAGATAACATTGTAGAACTACCACGTCATCTTGTGTAGTGCATCTTTATAAGGGATATGATTCGTGCAGCTTCTATGTCACTTCATTCAAATAAAAACTATTTTCTTAACGTATTTGAAACCAATGTCTTTCAAAATTCTTTGCATTGACGAAGTGCTACCTTTGAGGCCAGTTTGCTCAGGCATAATTGTAACAAGTTTTCGTGATGTTAGGTATTTCCTCCTTGTATACATTTCAGACACAGAAAGCTTTAAAAAATCGTTGTCAAAACCAACTATTTGTGTTACAGGCTTCTGGCGATTTCGATGCTGTCTGGCGACACTCTAGGTAGAGTTCTTTTCCCGATAGGTGCTTCTGCAGTTCCTTCTTGAGTCTTCAGAATGTCAAAAATAGATGTACCGGTCTCAGGTTCACATTTCAAACAGTTATAAACGCGGGACATAGACCTCCTCGACTGCTTGTGAAGCATCTACATCTGCATCTACATGACTACTAAGCAATTCACAGATAACTGCCTGGGAGAGCGTTTATAGGACCACCTTTCAAACTATTTTTCTATTGTTCCACTCTCGAATGTTGTGCGGGAAACACGTACACTTTAATCTTTCCGTGTGAGCTCTAATTTCTCTTATTTTATTATTGTGAGCATTCCTTCTATGTAGGTAAAGTATTTTCACACTCTGAAGAGAAAGTTGGAGATTGCAATGTCATGAGAAGATCCTGCCACAATGAAAGACGCCTTTGTTTTGATGACAGCCACACCAGTTAGTGTATCATATTCGCAGTAGTCTCTCCCCTATTCCACGATAGTACAAAACGAGCTGCCCTTCTTTTAACTTTTTCGATCAATCCTACCTGCCGTGGATCGCACACCGGATAGCAATACTCCAGAAAAGGGCGGAAAAGCGTGGTGTAAGTGGTCTCTTTAATAGAGCTGTTGCATTTTCTAAGTGTTCTACCAATAAATCGGAGTCTTTGCTTTGATTTCCAAACCACGTTATCCATGTGATAGTTGCAATTTAAGTTATTAGTAATTGTAATCCCTAAGTATTTAGTTGAATTTACAGCCTTTAGATTTGTGTTTTATCTCGTAAACCGGAATTTTGTTGATTTCTTTTAGTACTCATGGGGATAACTTCAGACTTTTCATTATTTAGACTCAACTGCCACTTTTCTCACCACACAGCCGTCTTGTCTAAGTCTTTTTGTAATTTATTTCAATTATCTGATGACTTAAAAAGACGGTAAGTCACAACGTCATCTGCAAACAGTCTAAGAGGCTGCTTAGATTATCTCCTAGATCGTTTATTAGATCAGGAACAGAGGAGAGCATATAACACTTACTTGCAAAAGCCAGATATCACTTCTGTTTTACGCTATCATTTTCTGTCGATTACTATATACTGTGATCTTTCTGACAGGAAATCACCAATCCAGCCTCTCAGCTAAGACTCCATAGGCAAACTTGTGAGGAACTTCACGTTTATTGCTGTCACCTCACATATTCATTTGGAAATCATACTAAAACATTTACAGATACACGTTCACAACTATTCTACTACACCTGTGGTGTCACCGCCAGACACCACACTTGCTAGGTGGTAGCCTTTAAATCGGCCGCGGTCCATTAGTATACGTCGGACCCGCGTGTCGCCACTGTCAGTGATTGCAGACCGAGATTGTAATTAATGTATCAACAAGAGCGATGTTCTCCAATTATGGATTAAAGTTAAGTATTCCAAGAGCTTCATACTTTATTTATTAGACTCAACTCCTTTAATTGTTCCAGACCTCACGCCAGTCTGCGTGAGCTTAAACGCGTGCATTTCGGGCTCCTCTAGCAACATGATGTTGGCTCTTCTGCCAACACATCAACACCAAAGTAACATCGACGTCTCAGTGAATAATTCGGTCGCTCTGTGAATGAAACTGCATTGTCGCTAAATACGGCAACAGCGCAGCACGATGGAGAGAGTCTCCCAGTCTACTTTGTAACTTGTGGCTATCCGCTCAAAAAGGGGAAAAGTCTTATTGGCTGCTAGCAGTTAATTTCGGGGGATGCGCAGAACGGCTGAAAATAGGACCACTGTCCTACATGACACGAACTATAGTAGGGGTACAACGTACCCTTCGCCATGCACCATATGGTGGCTCGCAGAGTATGTACGTAGAGGTAGACAATCATACAATCATGCTGATACACTCAGTCATCGTCTCTGAACTGTTCCTTTTCTGTATTCTTTTCTGCAATCACGAAGCAAACGCCGAGGATTGGTGTCAAAAAGGTGTTGTGATGTTGCACGACAATGCCCGTCCGCATACTGCTACCTACACTGCTGAAACAGTCCAGAAACTCAAATTTGAAGTACTTGATCATCCTCCATAGAGTCCCGATCTTGCCCCTTCTGACTATCACTTGTTTTGTCCACTCATACAGGCATTAAGGGTCCGTCGATTTGCCTCTGACGAAGCAGTGAAAGAAGCCGTGCATCCCTAGCTCGCAGCTCAACCGAGAACTTTCTTTGATGAGGGCATCAGGAAGCTTGTACAACGTTGGAACAAGTGCGTTGAAACCCAAGGAGACTACGTCGAAAAATGATGTTCTTGTAAGTTTCCTAATTTGATTACAATAAATTTTTATAACTACTTTGCGGATAATAATTGACTTACCCTCGTAAAATAACAAGTTCACTGTTACCAGTCACTGTTCATTCATATTCACAATCCCTTTTCGAAGGTTTAAACCTCCATCAACTGGTAGATTTACATGTGTTAGTGTGACACATGTGTGGGTTGTGTTATGATTTTGGGGTAACTTGTGGCACTGTCTGCTTTGGGCAAAGGTTCCTTCCTCTGTGATAACACATCACATGTAAATTGTCATATTTTGTAAACAAACATGGTTTCTGGAAACTAATAGGTGGTTATTTACGCCTAGCAGTTTCCAGACACCATCTTTGATTACAAAATATGTCAGTTTACACATGATGTGTTACCACAGAGAAAGGAACATGTAACCACTGGAGACAGTGCCACAAGCTACCCCAAAATCGTAACACAGCACACAGATATATCATACTAACACATGTAAATCCACCTGACAATGGAGATTTAAATCTTTGAAACACCTCGTGGATATAAATAAACAGCGACTGTTAACAGTAAACGTGTTGTTTCATTCAATAACAAGAAACTGATTTGCCCAACACTGTTAGATTTAAGCATTTTTTTTTATTCTGTCACATGTGACATATATGATAAAAAAGCTAGAACATTATGTGTTGTAGATAAGCCATTACACTATTTCAGTCATACTTGAGCAACAAGATAAATTAGTAAAGGTAAACAACTAAATGTCAACACCCATGAAAATAAAGATAGGAGTTCCACAAGGGTTAGTGATTCGGCCTTTCCTGTTCATTGTGTATATCAGCGACTTGCCAATATACATGCCATGTGACAAAGTCATGGATGCTGATGACATGACACTAATTATGGATGAAGAAAATCTGAAAGATGTCTTAGAATACCACAAAGTGGTAACTGAAATGAGCAGTGACTGACACAGGGCCAGTCTTTTAGCTATAAATACAATAAAAGCTCAAGAAATTTGCTTCATCCTAAATACATCCAACTAAGATAGAAAAATTACTGGGGTTGCATTTAGATCAAGAAGGTACATAGGATAAGCTCACAAATTATCTATGTTGCAAACTTGCTCGTACTCTGTTCCTACAGCACAAGCTGAGACATATTATTAGCAAAAGTTTATTAATTCCTGCATACATTGCTTTCTTCAAACACAACTGCAGTATGGATTAATACTTTGGGGTAACTCAGTGGGTTCCAGTACCATCTTCAAGTGCCAGAAGAAAGCAGTTAGATGTATATTAGGCCTAGCACCAACACAAGGCTGTAAAAACCCTGTTTAAAGAACTCAAGATAACGACACTGATTAGTATGTATATCCACAACTGTTTAATACAAACTAAAGAAAACGCAAGCAATTTTAAGTTAATATCCCAAGTCCATCACCATAATACTTGAAGTAATAGTTACCTAGGTCTTCCATACTCGAGACTGACATTAACACATCAGAACCATAAGTACCTATATTTGAAATTCTGCAACGATCTCTCAAAGACAGTGAGCGATCTACCCATGAATAATTTTAAGTATACGATAGAAGTTTGGTTCAAATGTATGCCATACTACTCAATTTATGTGTTTCTAAACAGTGACACACAGGAGGCACAAAATAAGCTGTCAGTAACTACATTATCAAGTATGCCTATATGTGTGTGTGACAGTAATGTATAAGTGTTTACACATTTTTCTACATAGTACATAAATTAAAACATAATTGCATAATGATACAATCATATATGTGATCAATATAATGTATTATTCCTAGTTATTACTACTATATTAACAATGTATAGTATCACCATCATTTTAGCATATATATCTACTTGTACTGCACATGCATATTTATGTAACTATATTTTATTGTTTTATGTATTAAACACACCAATGAAACTATTTGTATGGAAAATATATCGAAAGGCAAATAAAGATTCTATTCTATTCGTCATCAGCATTCGACTTGGACAGAATTATAAACACCGAACTCACATTCGGGAGGACGACGGTTTAATCCCGCGTTCGGCCATCCTGATTTAGGTTTTCTGTGATTTCCCTAAATCACTCCAGGCAAATGGCGGGATGGTTCCTTTGAAAGGGCATGGCCGAATTCCTTCCCCGTCCTTCCCTAATCCGATGAGACCGATGACCATGTAGTTTGGTCCTTTCCCCCAAGAACAACAACAACAACAGCTTTAGAAGGGTTGAAATGTGCCCGATGGATTTGTTACTCAGGTGACATCCAGTGATTAATCCACACCGACCCATTCTGTTGATACTGCTTAGCTACTGACAATGCGTACTTCCCGCTTTCATTTATACTGGTACATCTGCTTCTCATAACATCTAACTGTCATTTCAGCCTTACATAGATTCAAATTCGTTTTCGTTAGAAAATCCAAGAGTTATCGTGGTAAACGGAATAATTCTGGTGCATCTCATTTAGTTCTGCACACTTGTATTTACACAGTGGACACAAAATGCTATCTTCACGTACCTTTTGGTGACAGTGACTGCTGAAATTGTCATGTCTAGAAGTACTAGAATTACAAATGTTACACGCAAATTTCAAAGCCCCATTACTCAGATGTTTAGTATTAATATGTCTTTGCAAGTTACTGTTGATACTGAATGTTGCGCAACAACCCACGCAAGTATATTCAGCCATGTTTCGAGGATCTGAGAATGGTACTGCAAGCTTTGAATACAGTGCAGACGCTGCAGCGATTCAGTGGACGTTTACATCCGAAGCACAATGACAGGTACCAAGAACCTAAAATAGCAGTAACGTAAACTCCAATAAACAACACTCAGCAAGAATTAAGGCGCAGAGCATTACAGCGGCACAAAATCACAAACTTGAAGCACTCGGCTTCACGCATTGTTGTGGCTGTACGGCAAGACAAGGTGTTTCTTAGGTTTTTGCTTGGTTTCCCACCATCCTGTCTACTGATGAGACCGCGGCCAAGTACAGTATTTCGTTGACCCCATCTAGCCTGGCATGACGTCACTAGGTAGCCAACAGCGACCCCACATGTAACAGCACGCTTGACAACACACTTGTGCAAGCGTGCTTGCCTAAGCATGCTTGATAGTGATTGAGATATATTTGCACAAGCATCAGTACTGTACAACCTTCTTGATGCTTGATCGAATTTCGAATATGCATGCTTGTGCAAGCGTTCAAGCGTGTGTATGCTTGAGCATGTGTACCAAGAATAGGGAGGCTTGTGCAAGCGTTTGCCGGTGATCTGCTTTGATTTAATCTTTATTTGGTCCTGTTAAATAACGTTCTGTACAAATGTTGTACTGTATTGTAGGTCAGGTCATAGAATACAATATCACTCGTACATGGAGAAAGAAGAAAATCAACAGTTCTGTGAAGTAGTTTCTGTAGTGTGTCTATCACGAATAGTTAATACAGGAATGATGTTTTCGTTTCTTTAACCACTCTAGTCCACAAATATCGTTTTCTCCCCTTTCTTTTAACACAAGCAAAAAGGTTGCCAAAGCCAGCTCATCGTCGACTTAGCTCGGCATTTTCTTGTGAATAAACTAATGTTTATATAAGCATGCTTGAACCGCATGTAAGAGCCAGAAATCTGTGTATGCTTGCTCAAGCACGCTTGAGCAAGCAAGCTTGTCAAGCATGCAGTTACGTGTGTGGTCAACGTATGTTACTGCAAAGAGAAACGTTAACTCGACAGAGTGCTCTGCACTCGACAAAGCAGTTTTCTGATTGTTTCATAATCTTTTTAGATTAATTATCAAGTGAAACAGCAAAACGACGCGCAATAACATTGAACACAAAACCAACTACATGGTTCATAGTTTATTTTCCAGATTGGCATATCGTTATAAACAGGCTGACAGGTGTGTGGTAATGTCAATAAAGGTAGTACTTGTTCTAAACAAAAATGTGGAAACAGCCAAATTCGTTTAGCAGGCTTTCGCGACCATCTGCCAATTCAGGTGATTTAACATATCCGTGGCACTCTTCTATGGGTCAAACTAACTCGTGACCAATCGCATTGTCTTTTTCATAGATGTTCAATATCCGCAGTTAGTCCTGCTTGTTATGGGTCTCGCACAACTGAGCAGTATTCTAAAATTGGACCTGCAAGTGATTTGTCAGCAATCTCCTTTCTAGACCAACAGCACTTTCCCACTATCCTACAAATTAATCTTTTATTGACGCTATTGTGGAGGACGTGCAACATATTTGCATCATTAATTAATAATGGCACGCATTAGTCTAGAAGGCGAAGCCACATTTAACTTAACACCTCAAACAATTTTGTCAGAGGGACAGGAAGTCGCTCCTGGCATAGATGGCGCGTTGATATACAGGGAGTCCAGTGAATGAGTCACTGTTTCAAAAATAAATATGTCAAAAAATAATATCGATGGACGACTGCAACGAAAGGTACGTTTATTGTGAAATTTATAGAAAATTTTCGAAATAGTTCAAAAAGCTGCTAACAGATGACACTGTTCGCTATGCAGCTCGAACAGTATCAACGTGAATAATTTAAGTCTTCCTCTGCAAATAATATTTGCAGTCACATCACAGCGTTTGAAGGATATGGGGAAAGACAACGGTAACACTCAAATTTGAATTTTTCAAACAAAGTACAGTAAAGCAATGATAACCCCGATGTACACAAGTTGATGCAACGACTTTGTCTAATTGATGACAGATAACAGCACAATGTTGTTTCGTTTCTATGAGAACCCACACAGGAGAATGCTAAGTTCACCGGACTTGGATACGATGTAACGTCATTATGACGTATACACGCTACATCGAAAACGATGGAAACCGTATATCGACTATTCGACCTTTGTGAACTTTCGAGAGATTGTGACAGGGTAGCGCTGTGCTCTGCGCCATTCGTTTAAATGAGTTTTGCGTTCCTTGCGTTTAAATCGTGTATTGTACTGTGTTTGTGTCCTGTGCGTTGTTTTTCGTTTACTCGTCTCTAATTATGTGTTCAGCATTCGAGAGACTAATGAGAGGAAACCTTACCACCATGGAATGCTTTGACACTATCATACCACCATGAAATGCTTTGACACAGCATTCAATCATTTCATACGTCAATCAGTACTAGACACTAACCTTTGGTTAAGATTACATTGAGAAATCCACTTCTTCTCGTATTTCATCTCCGGTTGACGATTTTTCTTCAACAATGCCTCATATTTTTCTTTTTAAGTTCGAAATTCAATCATTCTACACATCAGTCATTACTGGACACTAAGGTACCTGTCTCTGCGGTCCGAGTGTAAAATTACTTGGAATTATGGTTGATAAAAGACTATCTTGGGGTGCACATATAAATAACTTAGCTAACAAACTTGCACGAGTTCTCTTTCAGCTATATAAATTAAGAAAAAAAAGTCAGCAAGAGTATGCTGCTACAATCTAATATGTACTGACAAGACCAATTGTATGAAATCATACTAAAATGTTGATAATAAATAAATATTATTTTCGGCGTAAGCATTCAATACAACAATCACACAATCTAATCTGGTCGGGACATAAGAAGACTTCACTTTTGTACGTGGTGTTTTCAAGGCCACGGCCAGGAATATTTCTATTAGTATCCAGCTCTTTTATTTTGGCGAAATACATATACGCTGCCACACTGAGCTGTTTTCGGAATCGCACGTGTCAAAACAAACCACTAGCTGACAAACTGCCTATTGGCTTCTGTCTCGGGTTCTTCGGCCGACGCTCATCTAATGATTTTTCTGACGTTTCGCCAGCACGAGTGGCTGGCATTGTCAAAGCTTCACCCTCCATTGCCGGTGGTGAACTGGACACCACCGGCAATGGAGGGTGAAGCTTTGACAATGCCAGCCACTCGTGCTGGCGAAACGTCAGAAAAATCATTAGATGAGCGTCGGCCGAAGAACCCGAGACAGAAGCCAATAGGCAGTTTGTCAACAAGTGGCCACGAAAGCCTTAACAATTTTGTAAACCACTAGCTGACGACAGTTTAGAATCTCGAACGTTCGTAAAAGTCGATAGGTGTATTAATCGACTGAAGCGTATAAACGTCATAATGACGTCACATCATATCCAGGTTCGATGAACTTAGCATCCTCCTGGTGAGAGACAATGAAAACCCAGATAGCAGATACAGATACCTTCAAAATGGAGGTAATAGCTGACAGGAGTGACGTAAGTTGTGGTCTTACTTCAATTGTAAGTGAATTGTGCGGTGATTGCGACCGTTTTAATGCCGACATTAATGATTCAGATTCCAGTTTAAACCAGGAGATGGAAGGTTCTACGAATATTAATTCCAGTACTTATGAGGTAAGGTTTGTTTTGACATGTTATTTGCTGGATGTCATTCCCTTTGTGCTGGATGGTTAGGCTATGTGTTTTTATTTTTGTATTGAACTGTTTTACAAGCCCTTTTCACCAAGATACAATCAATACGCCTTTTAATAAAACTACTTTCTGTTGTGTGAATCAACTTTGTTAACAAAAAAGAGCATACTCGTACTTTTGGGTTACTATGTCATTGATGAAGTTATTGGTTTAACAGAACTTTTTTCAAATTGCACTTTCTAGACAATAATATGGCTTGACTAAAAGGAAAATGTCCACAACCGTGCATGACGTCATCGCCAGTGGCCGTACTGCTGCGCGAGACGCTTTCAGCTGCTAGCCTATATTGATCTTGACGTTCATCAAATTCTTATCTAAAATAAAAAAATATTCCGATATTTCGAATAATATGTTTTCTCTTATTTTTACGGTACACTGTCTCTTTTTCGTAAGATCGAATTGAAACTTAATTTGAAGTTAAGTGAAGTATTGAATTATCTGTACAAATACGTGTTTCGGGAAATCAATGAAATGTTTGGAAATTCGATAACCAATGAGTTAGTATTTATATTTACACAATTATTTTTTTATTTGTGCCGAAAAATACAAAAATCTTCACAGAACCAAATTTTCAGTATTTTTTCTCATACTCTTTGAGTGTCGTAACACTATATTTACAGTATCAGTGACCCTTATTACTTATAAAATAAGCCCCTTATTATTTTAAAGAATATTGACCTCAGGACCAAGTATACAGTCGATGATTTTATGTACTGTGTAATTTGCAGTACAATCAAACCCAACAAATATATCGCCAGGCAAGTTGCTACAACATGCACAAAACAATACATTTCTTTGGCATCTTTCGTGAAGAAACAACTCTTTTTTTGTAAGTAATTTCTGTGCAGTAACATATGTATATTCTACACGTTAAAACATCCTGACGAGGATAACAGTCCACCTCTACTGATAACAGCTGTTTAATGATTTGGTTATCTTTCACATCCTCATCGTGTGCTATTAGATACAGTTTACAATAATTACATTTATTTTTCTTAATGACAATATGAGCAGTAGCCATCTATGTAATGAAGTACAGGCCGCATGTCCTCATCTAACCTCTGTTTGTTAGCATCATCTACAACTAAATTCAATTCTTAATTAAATGTCACTTGTGAAAGGTCATTTATATCTCACTCATTAGACCAAATATCATTCTTGAAAACTTCCTCACTTATTTTTTTGTGACTTTAATATTAATGACACACAGCTTTGTACCCTTAATTTACTTTGTCTCAAAAATCTTGTGATTAAAACATGGTAATTACCACCATTCAATGAACTATACTTCCCAAACCTGCTATCTAGATCATCAGCTTGAACCTTGCCTGTTACGAACTGTTTTCTCTCTCTCTCTCTCTCTCTCTCTCTCTCTCTCTCTCTCTCCAAATGTAATACCTAACATATGCAGCATAAGACCGAACATCTGCAAACTGAATGACAGACATTGTATCATCACACATCCCTGAACCTAATGATACCCCCATGAACTTCACTGTAATATCCATACCAAATGAAACCAATAAAAACTTAACTTCTTTCTGCAAAACAAACACCAAGCTAATCAGGCCTAATAAAAATGCCAAACACATAAACAAAAAAGAACCATAATCATTCGCTGAAAACACGTACACAACCCTCGTTCCTGCACAAAGTACCTAAACTCGAAACCATGCTAGCACAATGACAACCAAAACTCAAATGAACCCATTGCCACAAGTTAAATTCGGGACATCCACAACCACCACCAGAGGGCACCATCAAATACAACACAACCTCTGCTAACACAACCAACCCAAATACTCCACACCATAATGACATCACACACCACTCCATTACGTCATGGGTCAAAGCAGATGAGTGGAATTGGATGCTTCGGTTGACCTGAATGTTCCATCGTTAACCAATTTGCAAACTGATGTAGCAACTCTAGTGTGTGTTTAGAATTCTTGGTTATTGGCTCTTGGAACATATTTAATTACCTCTGACCTTTTAACAAAGTTTGAATGTTAACTGCATGTCACCACTTGCAAATTATCTCAATGAAACTTGCACTGTCATTGTGGTGAAAAATATGAAGACCAAGTTTTACATTCTCCGTTTCTGTGGTTGATGGATACTGTGGTTTAAGACACAGTTTGTTGGCAAATTTCAATAAATTTTCCCTTTCAAGTGAGTGAAGAGATTTCCAACTGCTTAAAAATGCAAAATTGCCATCAGCCTCATTGCTAAAATCTGGAAACTGTAATCTCTTCTTTCTGTTTTAGCCTGTTATGTATATATTCCAATAGGTGCACACTATCAAACAGAAAATACAAAAGGCTGCATCCAGCACCTGGAGAAGGGTGCGAGTACTTAATTTTAAGTTCAGGTGGATCACTGAAGTACGATACAACCTTATTATTGATGTCATTATCATAATCGTTACCAAGAACCTCAGAGCATGTGCTCTGCAATTTCAATACAAACTTTTTAAGAAAGTTAGAAACAGCAAGGGGCGTGCATGGCTTTGACAGGTAGATCATGAGCTACATCATTGTACCGTGTATCCAAATGACACACCATAAATACATAGGCTGTAAATGCACATTCACTTCTGCTGCTACTGCTACTTTAGGCCTGACCCACAATATAACACCTTTTGAAATGCATTAGTGATTTTAAATGCCTTCCATCCATCAAGGAGGATTGTTCAATCTTGTTCAGTCAAAAATGACACTTTGTTAGCTGTGTATTCTAGAAAATATGCAGAAACTTGCCTAAGAACAGGATTAATAGAAAATCCAATACATATTCTAGTCAGTGTAGCTGGACAAGGCATCATTATTAAAGGCACACAACAGTGAGGAGAAATTGAGTGAACTAATGACCATACCACCAAAATAGACCATGAATATCTTGCCATATTCCTTTTACATTTTAGCATTGAAAGCTGTTCTTTCAAAAATATAATTATTTCTTGTTTATCTGGCAACTTTTCAAATAAATTGTTCAAAACATTAAATATAAAATGAATACTCTTCTCTATTGCTAAATTGTAAGTTTGCCATATTAAGCATAGTAGTTAACTGCGTTGTATTATTTACAGTTACTGGGAACTTGAATTTCTCTATTTGATCAGTCTGCAGATCATTTACATGAACAGTGAGATTTAAGTTTGCCCTAATATGACAAAAACTTTCTGAAATGACGCTTCACTAATTAAAAGGAAATGTACAATAGTCTTCTTAACAACACAGATCCACACACTCAAATCAAAAGTATTAATTTTATAATTGATTCATTCAGGGCTGAGAAGGATACAGACTTCATATGTTCTTCATGACTAGTCAAACTTTCCTTTAGAACACAAATGATGTAAGCATTTTCTATATGCTGTCTTCAGTCCTCAAGAGATTCTCTTGATGTTGAAGGTGTAGATAAATATCCAGGACCTCCAAGTAGTAGTGATGGTACTGCACCTGTAATAAATATATTAACTGCCATTATCTTATCTTATACGTTGTAAGGTCAACAGATTCATTCACTAATTATATATCCTAACACAGTCCGTAAACACCCAACAAACCTTCCCTTAGCTGTGGATGGTCAAGAGGTGATGTAATAAATTTTCGAGTCTTAGCCTCATATGCTGATGTACTTCTTTCTGTATCGTGTGCATGAAAGTGCCACTCACAAAACTGTTGAAAATAATAGAGTAGGTTGCATTAGTGTGACAAAACAGTTCCCATATATAGGTTATGTTTATAAATTACAGTTAATGCCTGAGCTAAATAAAAATATTTAATGTATTTGTTTACTAAAGCCGCTGCTTTCCACAGAATCATATGTAGGAGTAAAATTATTGTGATGAACTGCACTTACCAATTTTCTCCTTGCATCTTCATCATGTGGGAAATGGAATATACTTACTCTTTCTTGAGTACTATAATTGCCTTTACAAGGCCCCTCCCCATGCCGGGTGCTCACGGATCTTTCATGAGTTTGTGTGTGGCACACATGGTGGCCCAGGCTATATTCCTTCCTGGGCTGCATTTCCCTTCCCCATGCCCCTCCCTACCCTGTCCTCACTCCTTCTCCTCTGCCCCCTGCTTCCCCTCTCTTAGTGTTCTTACTTATGTCGACCTGGCTATCCACCTGGTTTTGTTCCCTATGCCTTTTCTTTTTCACCTTCCTTTTCGATTTGATTCCCCTTTGGGGTTTGACTGCCATTTCTCCATAGTGTGAGCTGTTTGGGGAATAACTCCTTTCCTAGTACCTATGGCATGGGGGGGGGGGGGGGGGGGGTGCTGACAACTTTTTGGTAAGTTCGTGCTCGGCTACCACAGGGCCCCAACATTTGCAGCACCCCTTCCCTGCTGCATGTCTATCATTCTGGTATTCTTCTTCCTCTTCCTTGGGGGGGACACGTCTGGAACATTTTTGGGAATGTGTTCTGAGGTTTTAATAGCATGACATGAGAACAACCCCGTCATGTAGATTCTCTTTCTTTGTTCTTCATCTTCTACCATTCCCCCGCATCATTGTTTGAGGTTCCTCTCAATTACTTCTTCCTCCTTTTGCACTCCTGAAGGCTGGCCCATGCTGTTTTACGTGTAACAGGTGATTGGGTAATGCGTAATTCCCAGACCTGGGGTAACAGGTACGAGTCATACGTACTCCCTGGTATAAGCCAGGCCTAGGGGGGGGTGATTGCTTGAGCTGTTGCCTTTCCAAATTGCCATTTGGCCCTCTGTCAGGAGTTCGAGATGTGTGACCTGAGGTGTGAACAATCACCTAAGACAGGTTAGCCCATCTGTGAGGGGCCGCCAGTTGGAAGGAGTGGGCCATCGGAGACACTAGCAATCGTGGGGATTTTTTTCACAATGAGCCAGTCATCATCTCAGCCTCAGTCTGTGTTTTCTAAACGTAAATGGAATCAGGCTAAAAATTCAAAGAATCTCCCAGCTGCACTTCAGTTCCTTGTGGTATCACATAATGGAGGAGGTCAGTCCTTTGCTATGGTTAATCCGTTTATTATTCAGAAATCTGTTCATGCAATTGCCAGCCCTGTGACATGCTGCTCTCGTTTACATAATATATCTCTGCTTCTGGAGTCCAGTTGTGATTTTTGAAGCCGAACAACTGCTTACAGTTCTGCTCCTCCGTGGCTATCCTGTTTACGTTGAGGCCTTTTGAGTGCTGAATTCTTTGTGAGGTGCTAATTACACTTGGCTGCTTGATGGTCTGACTGAGGGAGAAATCAAAACCAACCTCTCTTATCAGAGTGTTCTAACAATACCGCCACTTGCAAAGTAGGTTAGAAATAAGATTTAATAATGTTGCTCATGCAGCATATGTTCGCTTTATGGGGCAACAACAAAGTTAATGACTGTGGATGGTATCGTCAGGATGGAAATAATGAAGTCACTGTAAAAAAGTCATTAATTTAGGCACTCATCTTGAGTGGATTCCCACGTGGATTGCGTCGAAGTTGTTATGGCTCATCTTGTTGATTCTAGAGTGATTCCACTTTGACTGTTAGAAGGTCCAGATCTGTATTTTAGCAATATTTGAAGACCTAACAAATGCGTTTTTCAGGAAATTCTTAATGATCAAACAATCCCAGATCAGAACAATGGTATGGTAGAAATAATTTTTGACTTGGTGTTCACGATACACATTTTTATTAAACTTCTTGTTAATTCACATATACTTCTTAATTGCCACATCATCAAGAAAACAGTTTTGTATCAATCTTCATATATTGAATTTCCACTTTAACCAAACACAAGACTTGACTTCTTTTACAAAGCGAAATAACAACTTAACTTCTGCAAAGTGAAACAAAAACTGCTCTGTGCACATTCACACCAAAACGGTTACAAGTAACTCAAAGATTATGACAGTCTCACAGAAATGAATACACACAAGAACCATATCACTGTAATATATCGATACATCGTAGTACCTATACATTAATAAAACCAAATGTGAATATTGTCACAAAAATGTGTGTTACTTCGCAGAAAAGTAGTAAGACATTATTGGTATCAAGAACTGGGGTTAGAGTGCCGTAATGCTCATGTAAATAAAGAACCATTACAGTGTCACTGCAGTCCATTGGGTAATGAAAAAGGTTGGTGCACCCTTCCTGCCTAAACACAGTCTTTTTCTCACATTTGATCAAGTAGTGCTGCCATCATAGATCAAAGCAGGCTATGAAATCATCATGGTCAAACCCCGTACATTCCAAACCCAATGCATTGCCACCAGTGTCAATGTTAGAACCACACTCACATGTCCTATTGAAAACATGGACAAATGTGTTACTTTTGGGAAGGATACTCAAGAGGGCTATTGCCTGCCACCTTCTCCCCGCTATGTGAGTTGCAGTGGTGACCCTCCAGCCTCACCCCGAGAATGTCCCATGTATCTCAATGAGCAGGCCATCCAGGTGGTCTGGGAGAAGGAAAAAGTACCTTACCTTCTGGCTTGCAAGTTGTTGGCTATTTGAAAGCCCTGCATTTTACCATGAGGTACCGTTCTTGCTATTCCTTGCTCCTAGCTCCATGAAGGACGTGGCCCCACAGGCTTGCAACTTCAAATTCAGCACTGCAGTTGTAAAGTAGCCCAGTATGCTCATATCATTCCAGTGTCCTCCTCCTCCAGATGCGCAACAAGCCACCTAATCTTTGCCCAACAGCAGGCCGGAAAGGACAAATGGAACACTCGTGATACTTCTTATGATGTCCCTCCAGTCAACGCACATCCCCCTTTCCCCCCCCCCTCCCCCCCCTCCCCCAGGGGGCTCACGGTCCCTTCATGAATACATGCGTAGTGAGTATGGGGCCCTGAGCTATTGCAGCCTTCCTTCCTTTCCTGGGCTGTGTTTTGTTTCATTTCCTTTCCCTTCCCCTCCTTGCTCCTTCCTCTCCACCCTCTCCTCTCCCTCTTTCGGTGTCCTAGTTTATGTTGGCCCTGCTATCCTCCTGGTTATGTTGGCTTTGCGAGTTGGTTTTGTTGACTAATTACCTCATCCTTTTGGCATTCTTTGGTCCCCCTCTGGGGTTTGACCTCGTTTACTAAATTTCTATTCTGTAGTGTGAGTCATTTGGGGAAGAGCACCTTACCTAGCGTCTCCAGCGTGTGCCCTCCTAGTCCTTCCATCTTTTCCTTCACGTCATTGTCTGATGGTAGGGTACATAGCCAGCCCGTGTGGTGGAGTCGCTATGTGGTATGTACCCTTTTGGTTGAGCCCCCTGGAAACACGGGGATCACACTTGATACTTGAGCCGTGACCACCTCATGTAATCCTAGGAGTGGTTGCTTGTCATTTTGGAGCGTCAGAACTCCCGGCAATGGCCGCCGTGCCAGACGACCTTTGCTGTGGCTGGGTGGTGCCTGTGGAGAGACTCTGATAGAGTGAGTGGTATCAGGGCAAATGCTATGCAAATGAAATGCATATGGGTCCAGAACTCTGGCCATTCTTCTATGGCCGTTTCTAAATTGAAATGATTCTTTCAGTGCTGCTTCTCCTTCCCCTTCGGCCTTCCCTTCCATGGCTACCCCCTGGGAGGAGGGTCAGGCTTGTCAGCTTAGGGGCAAAACCTTTTCCCCTCTATCTGGTTTGCACCAGGACTGATGGGGATACTTTCACCAATACCAAACCTTTATTTTTTTGTGGAACACATTGAAGACTAGTTTGGTGAAGTGGACTCCCTGAACAAGATGTGGTCGGGTCCTTCATTGATCAAAACTGCTTCGGCTGCCCAGTCTGTGGCACTTTGTGCCTGTGACCATCTTGGCACAATTCCTGTGACCATTACCCCCACCAGTCTTTGAATATGGTTCAAGGTGTAATATTTCACAGGAACCTCATCCTCCAAACTGATGAGGAACTTGGGGACAAGCTAGGACGGCGGGGTGTTCACTTTGTTGGCATGTTCAGAATGGCCTGTAGGACTATCACATTGATACTGGTGCCTTTATCTTGGCTCTTGAAGGGGATACCCTCCCTGAGAACGTCAAGATAACGGTTTATCGATGTGATGTGAAGTCGTATATCCCACCACCTATGAGATGTTTTAAGTGCTTGCGTTTTGGACACATCTCCTCACTGCTCGCAGACCCCTCTCTGTGGTGACTGTGGACGTCCACTCCATGAGGAGAGTTCCTGTGTTCCCCCTCCTGTGTCTGTTAATTGTCATGGCAGTCATTCTCCACTTTCATCGGATTGCCCGGCTTATAAGTAGGAAAAGAAGACACAGGAGTAAAAGTCCCTTGATCATCTAATCTACACTGAGGCTCGTAAGAAGTATGCACGTCCTCATCCTGTGTCAATGACGTCTAGCTATGCTTTAGTTACATCTTCACCCCTTCCTCCCCCTAGTCCCAAACCCCTCTCCACCCCTCCCCTCCGTGTGCCGCTCCCCCTCCCCTGCTGGAGAAGTGTCCCACTTCTTCGGCGTCTGCCGGTCAAGGGTGCCCCTCCCGGGACCCCCCCCCCCCCCCCTTCCCAGCACCTTCCAGGCAAAAGGTCTGCTGCCATGCAACAACCACAAGAACCACGGTCTGTGGGCCCCCAGGTCGCCCCCTCTCTTCTTGTTCCAGATCTTGCTGCAGCTGGCTCCTTTTTGCAGCACAGCCATCTTCGATCTCAAACAGAAAAGAAGAAGAAGAAGAAGAAGCATAAGTCTCAGGACAAGGAGCCTCTGGTGTCGCCAGGGGTCCCGTCCCCACCTTTGCAACCTGACTCCGACCTGCTGTTGATAGATGTCGCCTCCCCTCCTTGTCGGTGACGGATGGTGACCCAGTGGCATGACTGGCTGGCTTTAGCCTGTCTGATCCCCCCCCCCCCCCCCATTTGAATCATCGTTCTGTGGGTATCTATTGGAATTGTAATGGATATTACCATCACCTTCCGGAGTTGAAATCCCTTATTTCATTTTACTCTGCAGCTTGTGTGGTTCTGGAAGCGGTTGCTGTTAGGGTCCACCTGGACTACGGGGTCACAGTTCGCAATCTTTATCTCCCCCCTGGCAGGACTCTCACACCTGCTGTCTTAACTGCCCTTCTTCAGCAGCTTCCTCCTTCTCGGGGATTTTAATGCTCATCATCCCTTGTGGGGCAGTGGATTTCCATCTAGTCGGGGTGTTCTCATAGACCTGTTTCTTGCAGACCATGACTTGTGCCTTCTTACCTACCCATTTCAGTGCTAGTCATGGTTCCTTTTCTGCCATTGATCTTTGTCTTTCTTCTCCCTCCCTTCATTACACTGGTCGCCACACGACAACCTTTGATAGTGACCACTTTCCATTGATTCTCTCGCTCCCTGATGGGCAGGTTACCTTGTTGGTCTTTCCAACATGCCGAATGGCCTCTATATACTGCACAGGTCGTTTTTTCTCCCTCTTTGTTGGGTTGTATTGATAACGTCCTACATGATGTGTTTGATGTGATTGTTCGCACTGCTACCCTTGCCGTCCCATGCTCATCTGGACCATTTCGCTGCTGGCAAGTCCCATGGTGGAGTACGGCCATTGCCATCCATGATTGCCGTCAAGCTTTGCAACAGCTTAAGAGGCACCCATCTGCTGCCAATCTTATTACCTCTAAACGCCTTTGCACCAAAGGCCATTACTTAATCAAACGGAGCAAACGGGTGCATTGGGAACGCTTTGTTTCTTCCCTCAGTTCTACTGTCCCTATGGCACAGGTATGGGCTACACTTTGCTCTCTCCAAGGTTGCCATCGGCAGTCTACCCTCTCGGGCCTTGCCCTCCCAGATGGCCTTTGCACGGACCTGTTGATTCTTACGGAACCTCTTGCGACCCATTTTGCAACAGCATCAGCATCAACCTCCTATCCGCCTGCTTTCCTTCACCAGAAACAGCGGGCCGATGCTTCCGCCGTAGGTTTACCATTTGTCAGTCAGAATGTTACAACAAACCTTTTACTGAATGGGAACTTCTTTCTGCACTTTCTTCTTCTCATGATACGGCCCCTGGTCCAGACTCCATTCATAACAGATTGCTCGATGACGACGACATCTTCTCCGGGTGCTTAACCGTATTTGGATCCAAGGTGACTTCCCTTCTCAATGGAGGGATAGCATCGTGGTGCCCGTTCTTAAGCCTAGTAAGAACCCCGTTTGTCGAAAGCTATTGGCCAATTAGTCTGACAAGCGTTGTTTGCAAGTTAGTTGAACAGATGGTAACCCGTTGGCTCAATTGTGTCCTCGAATCTCGGGATCTATTGTCCCCTTATCAGTGTGGCTTTGAGAGGGGACGGTCTCAGATTGATCATTTACTTCGATTGGAATCCACGGTTCAGCAGGCTTTTTCCCAGCGTCGCCATTTGGTTGCAGAATATTGTGACATTCGCAAGGCCTATGATATGGCTTGGTGCCATCATCTCTTTCTTACACTTCATGAGTGGGGTCTTCAGGGCCCACTCCTGACTTCTATCTGCCAGTTCCTGTTCCCTCGGTCGTTCAGAGTTAGTGTTGGTACTGTTTTTAGTTCTCCGTGGACCCAGTAGAATGGCATCCCACAGGGTTCCATATTGAGTGTACTTCTTTTCCACATTGCTATAGATGGACTTGTGGCCTCTGTCGGTCCTTTGGTCACCCATGCTCTGTATATGGATGATTTCTGCATTTGGGTTAGTTCCTCTTCGATGGCCTCTGTAGAGCGGCATCTCCAGGGTGCTGCTATACAGCGTGCCTCTGCATGGACCCTCACATGGGTTTCAATTCTCTCCTTTAAAATCATGGGTGGTCCACTTCTGTCACAGTACTACGGTCCATCCCAATCCGGAGCTCTACCTCGATACACGATGATTAGCTGTGGTCCCACAGTTTCATTTCCTGGGTCTTCTATTCGACAACAAGCTCACTTGGCTGCTTCATATCAGGCTTCTGAAGATAGGATGTTTCTGTAAACTCGATGTCCTTCGCTTTCTCGCCAACACCTCTTGGGGTGTTGATCGTTCCACTCTTCTCTGCATTTATCGGGCTGTAGTGCTGTCTCGCTTGGACTATGGTTGTCAAGTTTATGGTTCAGCTGCTCCTTCCACACTGCGCCTCCTGGATCTGGTCCACCATTGTGGTATCCGTTTGGCCACTGGTGTCTTCCCTACTGGCCCTGTTGATAGTCTCTTAGATGAAGCTGGGATCCCCACCCCATCATTCTGTTCGGCGGTCCCAGCTTCTGGTTTCTTATGCAATCACTGTCCATTCCTCTCCCACTCATCCTTCCTATTCTATCCTGTTCCCAGACCGAGGACGTCACCCACTTGATTCCCGCCCTCAGGCAAGTTCACCGGTTGGGCTCTGACTTGCGTCCCTTCGCTGCGATTTTCAGCTTCCTTCTTTGTCCTGTCCGCCGCGTTCCCTCCCCCCACCCTCCGGTTAGTTCCTCATCCCTGGATTCAGATGGATCTTCACCGGGGTCCGAAAGATTCCGTTTCCCCGATGGTGTTCCATTGTTTTTTTCTGCCAAATTTTATGGGAGTTTTGGGATGCTGTTGTTTTTTTTACACCGATGGCTCTAAGTCTGCTGATCATTTGGGATATGCCTTCACGTCCTCTGTTGGCATGGAAAATCATGTCCTGCCAACTGCATGTGGGGTATTTACTGCAAAATTGATGGCAATTTCCTGGGCCCTTACCTTTATTTAACAGTCCCAACACAACTGCGTTTTGTTATGTACGGACTCAATGAGTGGCCTTCAAGCTACTGACTGGTGTTTTTTTCCAACATCCCTTGGTCTCGGCCATCCATGACCGTCTCGCTTATCTTCACCATGCTGCTTGTTCCATTGAGTTTCTTTGGGTCCCTGGCCATGTGGGTATCCCAGGTAATGAGCTTGCTAATAGTTAGGCTGGGGGAGCAGACACTTAACCCTCGCCCATTCTCTGTAACCCCTCCTGTGGCAGATTTACGGCTTCATATCAAATCACACTTCGCACAATCATGGGCCAACTCTTGGGAGGCTACCTCCCTGTCTCATAAACTTCAAGCGCTTAAGGTGACACCTGTTCCATGGCGTTCTTCCTTCCGCCTCTCCCAAAGGGACTTGACCATCCTGTGTTATCTCTGCATTGGCCATACCAGGCTGACCCATGGTTTTCTTTTGCGTAATGAGCCACCTCAACTTTGTGGTTGTGGAGCCTTTGAGTCAGTAGCCCACATTTTGGTGCAATGTCCCCTTCTTTTGGCTCTGCGTACTACGTACAGACTTCCCCGCACTTTACCTTTAATATTGGCAGACGATTCCCAGATGGTTGAACTGGTTCTCTGTTTCCTTTGTGAAAGTGGTTTTTATTTTCAGTTCTAAGGTTTGTAATCTCCCTCTGGAGTAGGGGCAGGGTGGTGAGGGTTGGGGTGTCTCCCATTGTAAGCTGTGTTTGGAGATTCCTGACTCCTCTCCCTGGCCAAGATCCTCTTTTCTCTCCCCTTTACTCTATTTTTATCGCTTTTTAGATTTGGTTAGTCTGCTTTTACCATACACACTTTTACATTCTAGCAGTTGAATGCTTTTGAATAGCAGGTGGTCTTGCCTGTACTGCATCAGAGGTGTCATATTTTCTGCCTCTAGCATAGCCTTGGGGTTGCCTACTTGTTGACTTCCCTCCTTTTGTTTTCACCGTTGACAACATGACTGCACTTTTACATTTTTTAGCCTTTTACCTTTTATCGTTATGACTCTTCTGAGATGTAAATCTGTCCGAATGGACCACCTTTGAAACAAGGGACTGGTGACCTTGCTCTTTGGTCCCTTCAACCCCAATCAATCAACCAACCAACAAACATCTCTATCTTCATCTGCCATGACTCGAAGATCCTCTAAAACGGCATCGCCATGTGGTACCCTCAACTGGCCAACCTCCATTTTGCTGGTGTGCACTGCCTACCATTTTTCTACCCTGGAATCCACAGGCTGACCCAGAGAGAATGCCAGTGAGTCTGTAGATCTCAGGGAACAGGATCCTTCAGCCTCTGCACCCTTTAGCAGTAAGTCTTCAAAGGTGACTGCTGAGGTGACAACCCTTCATTTGTCATTTGTTCCCTCCTCCACTTTCCCCGTTATGACTCTCCAATGGAATGTTCGTGGCATTAAATCCAAAAAGGAGGAATTACAGCTGCTCTTGGAATCTTAGTGTCTGCGTGTTTTCTGCCTCCGAGAAACAAAATCGCATCCTCGTGTTTGCATTTCATTATGGTCTGCTTGGCATTCCATCTCATGGAGGGGGGGGGGGGGGTCTTGCTGCTCATCCAGGATGATGATCATAGCCAAACCATTTCACTGAACCTTGGGCTGCAAGCTCTTGCAGTCTGCCTAATCGTTCCTTGCTTCACCTCTCCTCTTTGTGATGCCTATATCCCTCCATCATTTGGTGTCACCAGGGCAGGCTTCCTCCAGCTTATTGGTAGAGTCTCCATCCCTTTTTTGCTGTTCAGTGACTTTAATGCACATCAATCCTCTTTTGGGGCTCTTCCATAACCTGTCTGAGAGGTGTCCTCTTGGCTGACCTCCATCAACTCAACCTTATTTGTCATAACACTGGAGTAGCCACGTCCCTTTCAGACTCCTCGAACACCTATTCCCACTTGGACCTCTCATTCTGCACTGGCTAGCTTGCCTGTCACCTCGAGTGCTCCGTTCTGTCTGACACGTTCTCAAGTAACCATTTCCTGTGTGCTATGCGGTTGCTGACGCCTACCCCACATACATGTAAACCCAACTGGCAGCTTCCTAAGGCCACCTGAAGGCTATACTCGACAACCTTTGACAAACAACATTTTGCTAGTTGTGATGACCAGGTTGAGTACCTTACAAACGTTATCCTTACTGCTGCAGTACGTTCCGTACCTCACATTTTGTCTTTACCGCACCGTGTCGCAGTCCCTTCGTGGACTGAGGTATGCTATGACGCGATTCACGTGTGGAGATGGGCTCCCCATATTTTCACCGTCATCCTACGGTGGAAAACTGTATTTATTATAACAGATGCATGCGCAGTGTCATCTCATTCTTTGGGATAGCAAACAAGCTAGCTAAATTTCATTTACTAGGGTTTTTTACAATTTCAATCCCTCTTCTGTCATGTGAGGCAACCTCTGTTGGCTCTCTGGGACCGAGGTCCAGCCCCCAATTTCCACTCAATTATAGCAGGTGATGTCATTGTGGACCCTGTTGCTATCTCTAACACCTTAGGTCGCTACTTTGTGGAGATTTAGAACTCTGCCCATCACCCCACCTTACTCCCTTGTAGATGAGTGCAGAAGGCTCAGATGATAGCCTTCTCCTCTCAGAATCGTGACTGCTACAATGCTGCCTTTACTGTGAGGAGCTAAGTCATGCTTCATACGTATGATTGCATTTGGGCTGATGGCATGTTTCCCTGAACCTGGCGTGAAGCCATTGTTGTACCCATACCTAAGTCGGGTAAGGACAAAAGCCTTCATTCTAACTACCGCCCCATTTCTCTCACCAACTGTGTTAGCAGGGTTATGGAATGTATAATTCATGGCCTGCTGGTAAGGTGGCTTGAATCTTGCAATCTACTATACATTGCACATTTTGGATTTTGAGCACACCATTCTGCAATTGACCATCTCGTCACTGTGTCAACCCATGTAATGAATGGTTTTCTGTGGAAATACCAGACTGTGGCCATGTTTTTTGATTTAGAGAAAGCTTACGGCACTTGCTGAAGTACTGGTATCCTCCCCACTCTATACACGTGGGGCTTCCGAGGCCACCTGCCCCATTTCCTTCAGGAATTTTTAAAAGACCAAAGTTTCAAGGTACTTGCAGATTCGACCTTGTTGGACACCTTCATGCAGGAGAACAGTGTGTCTCGAGGCTTCACCTCCGTGTTCTCTTTGCTATAGCCATCAACCCTATTATGGAAGTATCTCTCACTGGGCAGCTACCGCTCCCTTTTCTTTGACAACTTGGTGATCTGTTGTAGTTCTCCATGAACATGCCTCCTTGTGAGGCAGCGATGTCTCGATCATCTTTATACATGGAGCATCAACAATGGCATTCACTTTTCCACTGACAAAACTGTTTGTTTGAATTTCTGGTGGCGCAGTGGACTTCTTCCACCTTCTTTAAATTTTGGGCATGTTGCTCTTCCATTCACTGAAACTGAAATTTCTGGGGCTCATGCTTGGTAAAAAATTTTCTTGGTCCTCCCATGTGTCTTACCTGGCTACCCACTATACCAGGTCCATCAGTGTCGCATGTGTCCTAAGCAGTACTTCCTGGGGAGCAGGTAGACCACCGTCCTCTGTTTGTACTGATCCCACGTCCGTTCGAAACTAGGCTGTGGGTGTTTCGTTAATTCATCTCATGTCCATCCATCTGCCATCTTAATACGATCCAGCATCATGGAATCCATTCGGTCACTGGCGCCTTTTACACTAGCCCTGTTGAGCCTCTATGCACAAGCTGCCAAACTATCGCCATTGTATGGGCATGGTGTCCTTCTCCCCGGAGTTCGCTTTTAGCTATTGCTCCAGATGCATGCTGTTTGTCTGCGATGCCTGGCCACCCATCCTATGCCTCCTTTTTTGATGACTCCCTTTACCACCAGTATGGGGTGTGCCCTCCTCTGTTACCTCTCAGAGTTCACTTTTGGCTATTGCTCCAGCAGCTTAACTTCATGGTACCTACCACATTCACAATGGGTGTGAACCTTCTCAACCTTGGCTTTGCGCGAAGCCGAGCTTGTGAAAGATTCACACCCATGTTCGTCTTTGACTTTATTTGCTTCCTAAGGAAACTACTCCTGATTCAATCGCTGTAAGTTGCTCCACCTACGTACACAAATTAGCAATAGCACCTTTGTGTACGCTGATGGCTCTAAGACTGACCTTTATCCGGTGTGCCTTTGTCATTGCCACTGACCATTTTCAGTATCAGTTTCCAGAACACTGGTCAATATTTACAGTAGATATCTTCACGCTGTATCAGGCCACACAGTGCATCTAGTGACACAGATTATTTTAATTGTCATATGCTCCGATTGGTTTACCATTGTAGGACTGATAAACTAGTCCCAAGCAAAGAAGGGAAGCCCGAAAGGCAGGAGTATAGAGAGGGAGATGAAATTGAAATCAGTATTATAGAAAGGGAAGTGGACATGGCTGGAGATGGAAGATACGATACTGCAGTAAGAGTTTTAACAAAGCTCTGAAAGATCTAAGTTGAAGTAAGGCCCTGGGTGTAGATGACCCTCCGTCAGAACTATTGATAGCATTGGGGACCCAGCCGTGACTAAACTTTTACATCTGGCATGCAAGATGTATGAGACAGGCAAAATACCCTCAGACTTCAAAAAGAATGTGGTGATTCCAATTCCAAAGAAAGCAGTTGTTGACATGTATGAAAATTACCAAACTACCAGTTTAATAAGTCATGGTTGCAAGACGCTTACACAAATTCATTACAGAAGAATGGAAAAACTGGTAGAAGCTGACCTCAGGGAAGATCAGGTGGGATTTCAGATAAATCAAAGAACACATGAGGTTGATTAAAGGCAAACCTACGTTTATAGCTTTTGTAGACTTAGAAAAGATTTTCAGTGTTGACTGGAACACTCTATTTGAAATTCTGCAGGTAGCAGGGGTAAAATACAGGAAGCAAAAGGCTATTTACAATTTTTACAGAAACCAGATGGCAGTTAAGAGTCAAGGGGTATGAAAGGGAAGCAGTGGTGAGAAGAGTGAGACGGGGTTGTAGCCTATACCTGATGTTATTTAATCTGCACATTGAACAAGCAGTAAAGAAAACCAAAGAAAAATTTGGAGTAGGAATTAGTTCAGGTAAAAGAAATAAAAACTTTGAGGTTTTCTGATGACGTTGTAATTCTGTCAGAGGCAGCAAAAGACTTGGGAGAGCAGTTGAACAGAATGGACAGTGTTTTGAAAGGAGATACAAGATGAACATCAACAAAAGCAAAACAAAGGTAATGGAATGTAGTCAGAATAAATCAGGTGATACTAAGGGAATCAGATTAGGACACAAGACACTTAAGACTAGTAGATGAGTTTTGCTATTTAGGAAGCAAAATAACTGGTCTTCTTTTCATGGGAACAAGTAGAGAGGATATAAAATAGACTGGCACTGACAAGAAAAGCATTTCTGAAGAAGAGAAATCTGCTAACATTGAATATATATTTAAGCTTTAGGGAGTCATTTCTGAAGGTATTTGTCTATAGTGTAGCCATATATAGAAATAAAACGTGGACAATAAACAATTTAGATAAGAAGAAAATAGCTTTGAAAAAGTGGTGCTACAGAAAAACACTGAAGATTAGATGGGCCGATCATGTAATTAATGAGGAAATACTGAATAGTATAGGAAGACAAGAAATTTGTGGCACAACTTGGCCAAAAGAAGGGCTTGGCTGACAGGCCGCATTCTGAGACATCAAGGGATCACCAATTTAGTATTTGAGGGAAGTGTTGGGGGTAAAAATTGTAGAGGGAGACAGAGATGAATCCAGTCAGCAGATTCAGAAAGATGTAGGTTGCAGTAGTTATTCGGAGATGAAGAGGCTCACACGGATTGAGTAACATGGATAGAGTAAACTAGTCTTCAGACTAAAGACAACAACAACATACACAGATTGTCTCAGTGCTATTCAGAGCCTCTGTATGTCATACACAGTCCATCCCTTAGTGCAACGGGTCCAAAAAAAGCCTTCACTTTCTTGCTCTTGAGGGAGCCGCTGTGATGTTTATGTGGGTTCCTGGTCATGCCAGTCTGACAGGAAACGAGGCTGCCGATGTTGTTGCCAAGAGCTGCAGTCCTTCTACCTCAGCTTGCTGGCTCTTCCTTTCCTTTTGATGAGCTCATTTTTGCCGTCTGTCGGCATGTAGTGTCACTTTGGCATCAGCACTGGTCTTGTTTTCATGAGAACAAGCTCCAGGGAATTAAACCTCTCACAGTAGCTTGGCCAACCTTCTCTTACCGAGAGGAGATCATTTTAGTTAGGTTGCCTATTGGGCACTGTCTTTTTAGCCATAATCATTTCTAAGGTGGTGATCCCCCACCACTGTGTTCATTACTGTCGACCTTTGATGGTTCTGCGTTTCCTGACCGAATTCCCCTTGTTTAACCACATATGTTCTAGTGTATGTTTGCCATCTGAGTTATCGGCCGTTTTAGCGAGTGGCACATGGGCTGTTGACTACATTTTACTTTTTATCCATTGTAGCAGTATGGCGAAGGATATTTAATTTAGTTTGGGACCTCTGCTGTCTCTACAGTGTATTTTGTGGATGTTTCCCCCAAAAGGAAGTCCTTGTTCTTAGCTCTCTTTCCTCCCATCAATTGGGCTTAACGTATAGTCACTTTTAACTATTTTTCTTATCAATGTTCTAGGGTTAGGACATGGGAGCTTATGACATTGGTTGTTTTTGCGCCCCAAAACAAAACAAAACAAGCATATGTAGCTAGTTTGTGTGGTGGGGCTGATATGTACCCATCTGGACTAAGCTCCCTGGCAACGCAAGGGATCACACTTCTGATATCTGAGCTTTTGCCTCCGCATGTATGCGTGGGAGTGTTGCTTGTCATTATGGAGCATAAGAACTGCCCGGCAGTAGCCATGGAGCCAGAAGGCCTTAGCTGTGACTGTGTGGCACCTGTGGGGAAAGCCCTTGATTGGAGTGGGTGGTATCAGGTAGCATGCTTTGCGTATGAAATTTATTAAGCTCCAAAAAACTGGCTGTTCCTCTATGACCATTTCTTCAATTGGTAATGGATCATTGAATGCTGCTTGTTATGACCGTGCAGCCTTCCTTTCCTGGCTACACCCTGGGGGCTACCTGGTTTGCACTAGGATGGATTGGGACACATTCACTTTTTTTGTGGAAAATATCGAAGAAAAGTTAGGCAGAGTGGAGTCTCCTGGTAAGATGCGGTCGTGTTCACTGTTGATCACAACTACTTCTGGTGCCCAGTTTGCAGCCCTTTGTGATTATGCTCAGCTTGGCAATGTCCCCTGTCCCTCACTGCTCACCAGTCTTTTAACATGGTTCAAGGAGTCATTTTTTTATTGGGACCTCATTGAGGAGGAACTCCAGGCCAATCTTGAATGACAGGACATTCATTTTGCTTGGCGTGTGCAGAAAGACCGTAAGGACACTGGCACCTTAATTCTAGCTTTTGAGAGAGATCTTTCTGGAGATCAAGGTTATGTGTTATCAGTGTCATGTGAAGCCATACATCCCACCATCCATGAGATGTTTTTGATGCTTGCGTTTTGGGCACATGCCTTCTCAGTGTGTGGCAGACCCTCTGTGCTGAATGTGGACACCCACTCCATGAGGGAAGCCACTGTGTGCCACTGTCCATGTGTGTTAATTGTCATGACCATCACTCTCCACGCTCACGATATTGCCTGGCATATAAGAAGGAAAAGAAGATACAGGAGATCAGTCCCTCAATAGTTTATCTTACACTGAGGCTCATCAGAAATGATTGGTTTTGCTGCGTCAATGACTTCAGCATTTGCCAATGTTATGTCCTTTCCCACTCCTCCCTTTTCCTTACCCAAGTCCTATCCCCCCTCTTCTCCCCCCCCCCTTTGGTTCCCACAACCTCCCCTCCGGATGCTGCTCATACTCCCCAGCTGGAGACGTGTGTCCTTTCTTCAGCATCTGCTGGTGATGGGGCGCCCTCCCATGACCTCTCACCCCAGCATCTCAGGTCAGAGGCCTCTTACCACAACTCAGCCATGTAACACACAGTCAGTGTGCCCCAAGATTTCCCCCTCTCTTTTAGTGCCAGACCTTGCAGAAGCCTGCTATCTGTCTGTGCCCTGCCCTCCTCGACCTCTGAAAGAGAAGAAGTAGAAACGTAAGTCCCAGGACATTCAACCTCCCTCCCCCATTAGGTGCCCCTGGAGATGCCATCTCCCCTCTCGCAACCTGATTCTGACCTCTTATGTATGGATGTCACCACATCATCTTCGGTGACAGATGGTGACCTGGCAGCGTGATTGGCTCCAGCCCATTTGCCTCCTGTTGGGATACCCACTCCGTGCTTATTCAATCGAACTGTAATGGATACTACCATCACCTCCTGGAGTTGCAATGCCTTAATCCCTTATTGCCTTTTACTTGGCAGTTTGTGTCATTCTCAAAGAATCTCATTTTACTGATGCTCACTCACTGATCCTTCGTGGGTTCTGTGCTTTGTCAGAACTGGGTCAGCACTTCAAGGGCATCTGCTGGAATTTGCATGTTGGTCCATATGGGCGTTATTAGTACATGGATCCCCCTTGTTCCACATTGGGAGCAATTGCCGTCCGGATCCACTCAGACTCTGCGGTCGTGGTTTGTGGTCTCTTATCTCCTCCCTAACAGTCCACCTACATGTGGTGCCCTAACTGCTCCTCCTCCTCCTCCTCCTCCTCCTCCTCCTCCAAGTTGGTGATTCTAATGCCCACCACTCTATGTGGAGTAGTGCTTATCATTTAGTTGTGGGCTCCTCATTGACCAATTTCTTGTAGGCCACAACTTGTGCCTTCTTAAAGAGGGTTCTCACACTAATTTTAGTGCTGCATGTGGCGCTTTCTCTGCCATTGATTTTTCACTCCTTCCCCCTCCTCTTCTTCCTTCCTTACGTGAGTCACAATGCGATGACCTCTATGATAGTGACCATTTCCCGTTGATTCTCTCCTTCCCCTCTTGATGGCCAGATTACTTCACTGGGCTTTTCATCATGCTGATTGGTGTCTATACATCTCCCAGGTCATGTTTACTTGTTCTTTGTCACATTGTATTGATGAAGTCATTATGTAATCTGTCCAATAAGATAATAGACACTGCTAATATTGCTGTCCCCCACTCGATGGGACTTGTTTTCTGTCAGCCAGTCCCCTGGTGGAGCACAGCCATTGCCACCACCACCTGCGATCGTCATCGTGACTTGCAACATCTTGTTCGGCACCTGTTCACTGCCAGTCTTATTACCCTTAAATGTCTTTGGTGCAAAGTCCATTACTTAATCAAACGGAGCAATTGTGTCCCCCCAGGGGGTCCACAACTCTTTTGTGGATACGTGCGTAGCGAGCACGGGACCCCGAGCTAATGTGGCCCTCCTTCCTTTCCGGGCTGCATACCTTCCTTTTCTGCATCCTTCCCCATCCCCCATCTTCGCCCCCCCCCTCCTCCTCTTTCCTTCCCTTTCTACCCCTCTGGGCGTATGTTTTGTGCCTATGTCCGGAGACGGACACTCGAAAATGTAACACATTCTTTGCTTTCTCTGCTTGCAAGTCTTCGTCCTTCCTTTGTCCTTCTCTTTTCCTTACCTCTACCCTTTCTCCGCTGTGGCGTTTGAGACCCCTCTTCTTCTATTTCCCATTCTTTGTTTTTCTCATTCTCTTTTTTTCCTCCCTGTGCGTGTCTGAAGGCCGACCCACGCATTTCCATGCGTAGCCAGTGACGGGGTAACGCGTAATTCCCTGCCCCGGGTAGACAGGTAGGATACGTACGTACCCCCTGGTAATGGCCAGACCCAGGGAGGGGTGATTACCTGAGCTGATACCTTCCGAAAGTGCCGATTGGTCCCTCCATCCGTTTTTCGGGAGGTGTGACCTGAGGTGTGAACAACACCTAAGTCGGGAGTGCCCTCAGAGAGGGCCCCCACAAGGGAGGATCGCGCCATCGGAGACGCCGGTAAAATCATGGGGCATACTTCCGCAATGGTTTCCTTATCTTCTACTATGTCTCCTCACAAGTGTAAGTTCAATGAGTCTCAGCCACAGACAGTTCTTCCATCATTGCCACAGTTCCTTGTTGTTTCTTGGTCTGACGAAGGTCATGACTTCTCCACGGTCAACCCTTTCATTATTCAGAAAGGTGTCGACGCAATTGCAGGTCCTGTAAAGGCTTGTTTCAGATTACGAAATGGCACCTTCTTGTTGGAAACAGTGAGTGCCCTCCAGGCCCAAAAATGGCTGCATACTTCACTGCTACACACCTTCCCTGTCCGGGTGAAAGCGCACTGCACTTTAAATTCCTCACGTGGGGTCGTTTATACCCGCTCCCTCGACAGATTGTCCGCCAAGGAAATTCAACACTAGCTGTCTGACCAGGGTGTAATGGCTGTTCAGAGTCATGAAAAGGGTTGACACGAACATCGTTCCAACCCGTACTGTCTTCTTGACATTTGACGGAGTTCAACTCCCATCGAACATCCAAGCGGGCTATGAGATAATTTCCGTTCGCTCTTACATCCCAAACCCTATGTGTTGCTATCTGTGTCAGCGGTTCAATCATACCAGCCAGTCCTGTTCCAATCCGGCCAAATGTGTTTCGTGTGGCAAGGATGCCCATGAGGGTGCTTGTCCACCTCCATCCCCTCGTTGCATCAACTGTATGGGTGACCACGCTGCTTCCTCTCAAGATTGCCCCATTTTTAAAGATGAAAAGCTCATTCAGGAAATCGGAGTGAAGGAAAAGGTGTCGACCTTTGCTGCTCGAAAATTATTCGCCAGTCGAAAGGCCATTGTGCCTCAGACAGGTAAATACAGCACTGTCCTTGCCTCTCCTCAGCCAACAAAGGAGGCGGCCACGCAGACTTGTGATCTCACATTTAGTGCCACAGTCGTCAGATCAGCCAGTGCAAAGATCGCCTATTCAACCTCCCCACTTTCGCCTGCTCACTCTAAGGCTCGCCTTTCATCGGGTTCTGTTTAATCTCGAGCCCAAAAGTCAGACACCCGGACTTCCAAAAAAGAGCCTACACGTGAAAATTTTTTACGTACCCCAAATTCACAACCATCATTTCCTCCTTCATCTAAACATCCTGTTTCCAAGAAGGCTAATAAGAAACCCAGTTCCTCTCCTTCTCCGCCACGGCGTGTCTCGTCTACAGCACCACCTGGTGGTAGCCGCCCTTGTCAGTCTTCTGTGTCGCCGAGGCACACTGCTGGCGGCCGATCAACCGGCCGATCGCTGGTGGCAGGAGCTACTGCTGAACAACCTATGGATCAGGATCTTCTGCCTTCGGCTGACTGCCGTTCCACGCTGTCAGTTGCAAGCTCTGAGCTGTTGAGGGCAACCTTGGTCAAATTATTCCATTTTCTGTCCACCCTATGTCCATTATCCATTGGAATATCCGCGGTATTCGAGCCAATCGGGATGAATTGTCGATCCTCTTACAATCCTACTCGCCGGTCATCTTATGTATTCAGGAAACAAAGCTGCGTCCCCATGACAGCTTTGTTTTCCCCCATTTTCCATCAGTCCGATTTAATCTCCCCTCTGTTGAAGGCACTCCAGCACATGAAGGCTCACGATTCTTCTCCATGATACTCTCCATTATCACCCAATCCCCTTACACACTTCCTTCCAAGCTGTCGCTGTCCGTCATTCCCTTTCTGGATACACCTTCTCTCTTTGTACTGTATACATTCCATCATCCACACCAATGGCACGAGCTGATCTCCTTCATCTTCTTGGTCAGCTTCCACCCCCGTATTTGCTGGATGGGGACTTCAGTGCCCACCACCCGCTTTGGGGATATCCACATCCTTGTCCGCGTGGCTCACTATTGCTAGACGTCTTCCACCAAACGTATCTTGTTTGCCTCAACACTGGGGACACTACATTTATGTCTGCCTCCACGACAAATTTCTCTCATTTGGACCTTTTGGTCGGTACTGTTCCGCTAGCTCGGCACTTCGTATGGTTCGCCCTTGCTGATACACACTCGAGTGACCACTTTCGATGTGTCCTTTGATTGCAGCCACACCTGCCATATATGCGCCCGCGACACTGGAAGTTTGCCCAAGCCGATTGTACACTTTTTTCGTCTCTAGCTACATTCGATGACCGTCACTTTCCTAGCGTCGATGATGAGGTCACTCATATTACAGACGTTATTCTTTCAGCTGCGGAACGTTTAATACCTCGCACCTCCGACTTGCCCTGGCGCCTCCCAGTTCCTTGGTGGAACGAGGCATGCCGTGATGCAATACGTCAGCGGCGGCGTGCTCTTTGCATTTTCAGACACCATCCTACATTGGCCAACTGTATCTGCTATAAGCAGTTCCGTGCGCAATGCTGTTGCGTCATCCGCGATAGCAAGAAGGCAAGCTGGGACTTCTTTACTAGCTCATTTAACACCTTCACTCCCTCCTCGGAAGTTTGGAGTCGGATTCGACGGTTATCTGGCGCGCCTAGTTTCTCCCCGGTCTCTGTGCTCACTGTCGCGCATGATACATTAGTGGACCCCGTTGCAATTTCTAACTCATTGGGTCAACACTTTGCTGAGATTTCGAGCTGTTCAAATTACCTGCCAGCATTTCTCCCGAAGAAATGCTCTGCGGAAATGCGACCTCTTGCCTTCTCCTCTCAAAATCGCGAAAGCTACAATACTGTTTTCTCCGTGCGGGAACTACAACATGCACTCTTCTTCTCGCTATTCCGCCCCAGGACTGGATGGTATCCACATCCAAATGTTGCTGCGTTTACCATACCATAGTCTGCATTACCTCCTTCACCTTTATAATCGAATTTGGACCAACAGTACTTTTCCCAGACGGTGGCGGGAAGCTATCGTCGTTCCTGTTCCGAAACCTGGAAAGGACAAACATCTCCCCTCTAGCTATCGCCCCATTTCTCTCACGGGTAGTGTATGTAAAGTTTTGGAGCATATGGTGAATTGCCATTTAGCTTGGTGGCTGGAGTTTCGCAGTCTTTTAACAACTGCCCAATGCGGTTTCCGGAAGCATCGTTCTGCAGTTGACCATCTTGTTGCCCTCTCCACTTATATCATGAACAATTTTCTCTGGAAACGCCAAACGGTAGCAATATTTTTTGATCTGGAGAGAGCATACGATACCTGTTGGAGGACAGGCATCCTCCGCACACTGTTCTGTTGGGGCTTTCGAGGTCGGCTGCCCCTTTTTTTTTCGCGAATTTATGGCAGAGTGCAGGTGAACACTACTGTCTCCCATACTTTCTCCCAAGAAAACGGGGTACCCCAGGGCTCTGTGCTAAGTGTTGTACTGTTTGCCAGTGCCATAAATCCTATTATGGATTGTCTCCTTCCTGATGTCTCGGGCTCCCTTTTTGTGGACGATTTTGCGATCTACTACAGCTTTCAACGGACCAGCCTTCTTGAACGACGTCTTCAAGGATGTCTTGATCGCCTCCACTCTTGGAGCATCGAAACCGGCTTCCGCTTTTCTCCCAGTAAGACTGTTTGTGTTAATTTTTGGCGTCGTACTGAGTTTCTTCCACCTTCCTTACATCTAGGACCTGTCAACCTTCCGTTTTCGGATGTCATTAAATTCTTGGGTCTTATGTTTGACAGAAAACTGTGCTGGTCCTCCCACGTTTCCTATCTTTCGGCTCGCTGTCTGCGATCCCTCAACACCCTCCATGTCCTGAATGGTACCTCCTGGGAAGTGGACCGAGTGGTCCTTCTCCGCCTCTATCGCGCCTTAGTGCGATCCAAATTGGACTACGGAAGCATCGTTTACTCCTCTGCTCGGCCGTCTATTCTTCGTCGTCTCGACTCTATCCACCACCGTGGATTATGTTCAGTGTCTGGAGCTTTTTACACCAGCCCTGTGGAAAGCCTTTATGCTGAGACTGCTGAACCTCCGCTGTCTAATCGGCGAGCTGTCCTCCTGAGTCGTTATGCTAGCCATCTGTCTTCCATGCCTGCAAATCTGGTCCATGACATTTTTTTTTCAACGCCTCCTTGGATGTAGGGTATGCAGGCCGCCCTTCCTCCCTACTACCACTGGGAGTCTGCTTCCGTCAATTGTTCCATTCTCTTTCCTTCCACTTTCCTAAAACTTTCTTGACAACTTGGGGTACAGCACCGCCTTGGCTCCGTCCCTAGACCTGCCTGCTCCGTGACATTTGTCAGTTTCCCAAGGATGGTACCCCTTCACATGTTTATCGTCGGGCATTTGCTGCTCTATGTGCACAGATGAAGGATGCCACATTTATTTACACTGATGGCTCAAAAACATCGTTAGGTGTTGGGAGTGCCTATATTGTTGGCGACACCCCAAATCGATTTCGGCTTCCCGACCAGTGTTCGGTTTATACTGCGGAGCTTTACACTGTTCTCCAGGCTGTCCAATACATCCGTCGCCATCAGCGGATACAGTATGTTATCTGTTCAGATTCTCTCAGCTCGTTGGTATCTGTGGAAATGAGGCGGCCGATATAGCGGCCAAGGCAGCAGTCTCTCTTCTTTGGACAGCTATTCGCATGATTCCTTTCGCTGATCTACGGAGTGTTTTATGTCGTAGTGTTGTTTTTTTTTTATGACACGCACATTGGTCGACACTTCCCAATAATAAATTGCGGGACGTGAAAGCTCTTTCCTGTGCTTGGACCTCTTCCTCCTGAAGGTGTCGTCAGGACAGGAGGAGGTAATTTTAACTAGACTCGGGATAGGGCACTGTCTTTTTAACCATCAACATCTTTTAAGCGGCGATCCTCCCCAACTCTGTCCCCACTGCTCTCAGCTGTGGACTGTAAGACACCTTTTACTTGAGTGCCCCTATTTTACTCCGTTACGTGCCTGTCTACAGCTGTCACCTGACATATCTTCCATTTTAGCAGATGACACGCGCTCAGCCGATCGTGTTCTCGAGTTTATTAGTGCCAGTGAGATGATGTCAGTCATTTGAAGCTCTTTTTGGGGACAACCAACCCCATTCTATAGTGGTTTTTTTAAAGCTTTTTAGTTTTTCCAATTGTTTGAGTTTCGTTCCCATTGCTGCTGGTTTCCAGTTTTGTTGTCCCCCCCCCCCCCCCCCTCCATCCCAAGTCACAGACCGGGCGCTAATGACAGTTGCAGTTTTGCGCCCTAAAACCATAACAAAACAATAAAAGGAGCAATTGTTTTGTGTGTGTGTGTGTGTGTGTGTGTGTGTGTGTGTGTGTGTGTGTGTTTTAGGGGTTGCTTTCTCTTCTCTAGGTTCTGGGTTTAGGCTACACTCCGTACCCTCCCAGGTTGTCAGCAGCAATCTTCCATTCTGGGCCTTCTCCTTCCAGGTGGCCTTTGTACAGATCCATCAGTTCTCACAGAACACCTCACAACCCATTTTGTGATGGCATGGTGTTGCCTTGTTCCTCCTCTGGAAACAGCAGTCTGAAGCTTCCCGCCTATGTATTACTCCTTGTCAGGCAGAAACCTACAATGAACCTTTCACTGAATGGGGGCTCCTTCAGGCCGTTTCTTCTCACAGTTCAGCCCCAGGCTCTTATTCTGTTCATAATCAATTGCTTCAACACCTCATGCCTCCACAATGCCAATATTCTGGTGTTTAACCATATTTGTCTTTAAGGCATTTTCCCTTCTCAATGGAAAAACAGTATTGTGGGTCCTGTATGTAAGCCCAGTGAGGCTCTGTCATCCCTTGATAGTTACAGGCCAATCAGCATGATCAGTGTCCCCTGCAAGTTGGATCCTTGAACCTCTGGATATTTAATGTCCTTACCTGTGCAAGTTTTGGTAGGGATGGCATCTGATAGATCATCTGCTTCGATTGGACACTCCAGTTCGGCAGACCTTTCCTCAGCACCACCCTCTTGTCGCAGTTTTCTTTGCTCTTTGTAAGGCCTACAACACAGCTTGGTGCCATCACGTCGTCCTTACACTCCATGAGTGGTGCCTTTGAGGCCGCACCCTCCCAATTTTTATTTGCCAGTTCTTATCCCAACAGCTGTTCAGAGTTCAGGTTGGCACCATTCTTGAATATCTGTACCCAGGAGAATGGTGTTCCACAGGGCTCCATGTTAGTGTACTTCTTTCTCTCATCCCTATTAATGGTCTTATGGCCTCTGATGGACCGTTTGTCACTCCTATTCTGTATGTGGCTGATTACTGTATTTGGGGTAGCTCCCACTCAGTGGCCTTTGAGGAACGACAACTCCAGGGGTCCATCAGGCACACTTCAACATGGACACACTTGCATGGTTTTCAATTCTCTCAAGGGTGGTGCATTTCTGTCACCATACTATGGCCCAGCCTGATATAGAGCTCTGCCTTGACACCCAACAGTTCTGTTTCTTGGGCCTTTTTAACAAGCAGCTTGCTTGGTTGCTCCATGACCGTCATCTAAATATTGGCTGTTTTCGTAAACTCAATGCCCGTCGCTTCCTTACCCACACATCTTGGGGCACAGATCATTCAACCTTCTCCTATTCGTAAACTCAATGCCCGTCGCTTCCTTACCCACACATCTTGGGGCACAGATCATTCAACCTTCTCCACCTTTATCAGGCATTAATTCTGTCTCAGCTGGAAAGTGGTTCTCCAGTTTATGGATAAGCTGCCCCTTCCACACTGCTCCTCTTAGACCCAATTCACCAGCACGGTATCCATTTAGCCACCAGTGCCTTTCACACTAGCCCTATTGGTAAGTCTTCTGGTTAATGCTTGCATCTCTCCCCTTTTGATTTGGCAGTATGAGCGCCTGGTTTCGTACACCATCACTACTTGCTCTTCTCCTGCTCACCCTTTGTATTCTATTCTATTCTGTTTGCTGCTTTGGGCTGTTGCCTGCCCTCACTACCTGTCCTTGGGTGTGTTTTCTGGTTGGGCTGTGCCTCGTTTCTCTCTGCCATGATTTCCATCTCTCCTCCTTGGCCTCTTCCCCCATGTTCTCTCCACCACCCAACCCCCCACCCCAGATTAGTTCCTCGGCCCCGGATTCGGATGAATGTCTTCCAGGGTCCAAAAGTCTCCATCATCCCAATTGTGTTGTTTGTTCTGAATGCTCCTATGGGAATGTCAGGGTGCCATTGTTTCTTAAACCAGTGGCTCTAAACCTGCTGGTCACATGGGATGTGGCTTCACATCTTCTGTTGGCACAGAACACCATCTCTTTCTTGCCACGTGTGGTGTGTTTACTGCAGAATTGATAGCCATCTATTGGGCCCCTCTGCTTTATTAAATGATGTTCACCACACGCCTTCTCAGAGGAAGATGTGCAATTAGTCAAGGAAAATATGGAAAGTATTCTGAAATACAAAAGTCATTGCAGTAGAAAAGATAATATTCATAAGTCTCATGTGCCGATGCAATATTCTGTTCTAAGTTACTACAACCACTATAAAAATGAATACTGTTATGATATCAAAGCAAATCTTGTATCTTTTGATAAGTATCATCTCATTTTTATTGAAGATTTCAACATTTCATTCGAACTGCCAAAATCACTTACTTGCCCAATGTGTGATTCAAAAGAAATTGAATTGAAAGCTGTCAAAAAAGACATGGAAAAATTAAGATTTTATATGTGTATATTTCAGCAGTCATCCCTGTAATTTGTCACCCGGTAATTTCTTTGTTCGGGATGAATCAGTAGCATCAGGGGCTTTAGAGGAATTAGACAGCTGCTTACTGAAGTATTTGGAAGATCGCAACATAAAAGGGAATAAGTTGATTGCAGTTTCAAACAACTGCTCCAAGCAAAACAAAAACTGCAACATTGTGTATGTTTGGATGCCGCTAATTGCAAAAGGAAGGTTTTCCTCCATTCATTACCACTTACCACTTTCTGGACATTCCATGTTACCAAGTGATTGAGGTTTTGCTGTTATTGAGAAGTATGTTTACTGATGTGTGCAATTTGTGCAATGGGGAAGATAGGAAGAAAGTCAACTTAAACAAACAAGGTCGTCCTCCAGCATCTTAACCAGTTTTTGAAAGAATTACTTCGGGTCACTTTCAGTTGACCCAAAGAAGAAACAAGACCGCATATCAGCACTGAATTGGATATCACATATTTATCAGAACTTTTACAGAGTCGTAAAAACTAAGGAGACATCTACAAATGATAAGTGTGTGTAGATGCTTTTGCAGACGAGATATGAGAAGTGACAGTAGTGCTGTGATAGTTACAGGAAAACAATGGTATGCCACAAAATATATTCATCACTGCTAAGAAAATATAAAAATTTGTACATTATTAATACAAAGTTCATATTTGTTGCCATTGATTTGTGTGCTTAAGTCTTTGAACAGTGTACACAAGTCACATTAATAATAAAATGTCAGTAACTCCTGCATGGAAACATTTTTTGAGACTTTCCAACTGAATATCTCCAGTCATAGCTAATGTAGGTTATCATTATTTTTCACAAACTGTAAATTTATGGAATGTCCACAACTCGCAGTACGGAGGTGGCGCTAAAGAAGAATGAAATTTATCATTTGTCTGCCTCGGTACCTGTACCTTTGCAATCAGCAAGGCATACTGCTAACTGAAAGGGCTTGGGTTCAATTCACGGCCAGGTCAGAGATTTTTCTCGAGTCCTGGACTGGGTGTTGTGTTGTCCTTATGTTTGTATCATCATAAATGAGAAGAGTATTGTCTCCAATATGCTGTCATATCATCTTTCTATTACTGAGATGACTACATGGGCATGAACCGAAAGCCAATAAATTGAAATAATAATAATAAAAAAAAGTTGCCATCATATCCTGCCATGTCTCAATGGCCAATGGATTCAGATGCTGCACAGGTTGCCGATTCGAACTTGTTTAGCATGGTAGTATGGGTCCAGTAGACAGTTTCTTTCAGTGTGCCCCACAAGAAGTAGTCACAAGGAGTGAGGACACTCACTCTGCACCAGTAAATTTGCAGTTATCCAATGCAGTGACTCTGTTTCCAAAGTATTCATCAAGAAAGCAAAGCACCCATTCAGTGGTATGTGGTGTGGCCCCATCTCGCATGGATTGCCCAGTACTCCCAACACTAGCTGTGTAGAGACTAATTGTTCCAGAATTGCAACGTAACCTTCACTAGTGGTCGTTTCTTGCATGAAAAAGGGGCCACTAATGCCCCTGCTACATACTGCAGCCCAAGCAATAACTTTGGGAGAATACAGTGGTTTTGCTTCATGCAAATTGAAATTTTTGAAACACCAAAATAACAAGTTTTCCTTATTCATGACTTTCATTCTGGTGGAAGTGCACTTCATCTGTGAACCAGATGCAGCAAACATCAAATCCTTCTTCATTATCAATCATTGTGAAAATCTGGTTTGCAAAGTCTGTCACACAGCTCGTATACGTATGTCCTGCTGGCTTTGGATTTTGAATGCAAAGATGTTTGGGCTCTGTCTCAGTATTTTCTGCATACTGGAATGCTTCAGACCAGTCTCTGCTACAATTCTTTGGATGGATTTCCTTGGATTTTGCTTAGTAATCCCAGAAACCTTTGTGACGTTTTCAGGAATAACCACAGCTTGCCTGAGCCAATCATTCCCCACTAGACCATCAACCTTGATGCCTGTCAATTGGAATTTGGGGAAGAACTTGTGAATGCTTTTCCCATCAGGTCCTTTTCAAGCATTAACTCATGTTCCAAAACTGCACCTTGTGCAGGTTACTCTGAGGTTACTAATAATATTGTCTGCCAGGTAATAAATATATAACATGAAAAGCAAAGGTCCCAACACTTTTCCCTTGCGTACACCTAAGTTACTTCTGCATCCAAAATAACAGGCTGTGTTCTTCTTGCTCAGACATCCTCAATTCAGGCTCAATTTTTTTTTTTTCTTATGTCGCATATAATCATATTTTTTGTTAGTAAATGTTAGTGTGGTATCAATTTTACAAGAAACCTGTTTCTTTTTAGATGTCCTGGTCCTGGAGGTGGAAGGATCTCCTCACAGTGGAGGCAGCTCCTGTCAGTAAGCTTTACCAAATTATGGGTACAGCTCCAACAGATCCTCATGAAACCAACTTCAGAAATTGATAGGAAAAACAGAAAACTGATTCCAGACACCCCGTATTTGACCACGAGCATCGGCGACCAGGACTCAGAATTGTGAAAGAGCTTCCTGCAGGCAACTACAGCAATGCCTTCAATTCCTGGTGCTCGCCTAGTGGAACTTTGACAAGATCCTTCACCCAAAGCACACAAAACAAATGTCAAAGGAGAACCAGTGGCAGGTTCAGACCTACCTTATGTGATAAGAAAAAATGCTAAACAGATTGATAACTTGGGTTTCACAATGCAAAGTCAACTTCACAAAATAGTGCTTCAGCAGCGATGATGAAATTTGCCATTGTGGTGGCCTGCAGGAGCATCAACATCTATTTGTCTGTTAACAGGAACCTGCTGGACACACTACTACAAGTGATCTTGCTGCAGCTAAGAAAGCAGCCAAAATTGTCAAATAGTGGGCTCTCCCCAGAATTTGAAGAAAGAGCTTCCTACAGGCAACTACGGCAATGCCTTCAATTCCTGGTCCTCGCCTAGTGGAACTTTGACAAGATCATTCACCCAAAGCACACAAAACAAATGTCAAAGGAGAACCAGTGGCAGGTTCAGACCTACCTTATGTCATAAGAAAAAATGCTAAACAGATTGATAACTGGGGTTTCACAATGCAAAGTCAACTTCACAAAATAGTGCTTCAGCAGCGATGATGAAATTTGCCATTGTGGTGGCCTGCAGGAGCATCAACATCTATTTGTCTGTTAACAGGAACCTGCTGGACACACTACTACAAGTGATCTTGCTGCAGCTAAGAAAGCAGCCAAAATTGTCAAATAGTGGGCTCTCCCCAGAATTTGAAGAAAGAGCTTCCTACAGGCAACTACGGCAATGCCTTCAATTCCTGGTCCTCGCCTAGTGGAACTTTGACAAGATCCTTCACCCAAAGCACACAAAACAAATGTCAAAGGAGAACCAGTGGCAGGTTCAGACCTACCTTATGTCATAAGAAAAAATGCTAAACAGATTGATAACTGGGGTTTCACAATGCAAAGTCAACTTCACAAAATAGTGCTTCAGCAGTGATGATGAAATTTGCCATTGTGGTGGCCTGCAGGAGCATCAACATCTATTTGTCTGTTAACAGGAACCTGCTGGACACACTACTACAAGTGATCTTGCTGCAGCTAAGAAAGCAGCCAAAATTGTCAAATAGTGGGCTCTCCCCAGAATTTGAAGAAAGAGCTTCCTACAGGCAACTACGGCAATGCCTTCAATTCCTGGTCCTCGCCTAGTGGAACTTTGACAAGATCCTTCACCCAAAGCACACAAAACAAATGTCAAAGGAGAACCAGTGGCAGGTTCAGACCTACCTTATGTCATAAGAAAAAATGCTAAACAGATTGATAACTGGGGTTTCACAATGCAAAGTCAACTTCACAAAATAGTGCTTCAGCAGTGATGATGAAATTTGCCATTGTGGTGGCCTGCAGGAGCATCAACATCTATTTGTCTGTTAACAGGAACCTGCTGGACACACTACTACAAGTGATCTTGCTGCAGCTAAGAAAGCAGCCAAAATTGTCAAATAGTGGGCTCTCCCCAGAATTTGAAGAAAGAGCTTCCTACAGGCAACTACGGCAATGCCTTCAATTCCTGGTCCTCGCCTAGTGGAACTTTGACAAGATCCTTCACCCAAAGCACACAAAACAAATGTCAAAGGAGAACCAGTGGCAGGTTCAGACCTACCTTATGTCATAAGAAAAAATGCTAAACAGATTGATAACTGGGGTTTCACAATGCAAAGTCAACTTCACAAAATAGTGCTTCAGCAGTGATGATGAAATTTGCCATTGTGGTGGCCTGCAGGAGCATCAACATCTATTTGTCTGTTAACAGGAACCTGCTGGACACACTACTACAAGTGATCTTGCTGCAGCTAAGAAAGCAGCCAAAATTGTCAAATAGTGGGCTCTCCACAGAATTTGAAGAGAATTATCTTGCTGTTTTTTTTTTTTTTTTTAAATCTTCCTGTCTGTATTTTATCAATACTTGTGGTACATATTTTTCCCTGTATTTTTACTGTTATTAATTTCTATCTGTATGTTACTGAATTTCCTCTGTAACTGATTTTTTATATGTATTCAATCTCAATATGTATGTTATTAATGCTCTGTCGGTTTTGTAATAATTCAATGTCCTGGACATGTAAAATATAGTAAATAAATTTCGAGATTTAAAAGAGAGTTTGCGTGTTATTGCTGGCAATGCTTGCGAAATACGGTTGCGCTGTGGTGCTTCTATTGCTTTACACAGAAATCAATATTCACATGAATTTATCAGAGTTGAATAGATCAAACAGCTCAGCTGTGGTAATAATACTGAAGAAATGACACAGCAACTACTTATTGTTCTGTGTTTCAAAAATTAACAGCTTCAGATGATTTTTGCATCCATCTTCTGAAGTTCCTTATGCTATCATAATAAATTTTAGAGGTACTGAAACAACTGTTCTTGTGTGCAGCTGTTAGTCTTTGCTTTCTCACATCCACTCAATCTGCAGCTCTTGATCTTTAACTAGGGGCCATTAGGAGACTCACACTCCTACTATATCCCCGACCCTGCCATCAGCTACAACTACTCCTCTGTGCCTTGAGAGGTGTTTACTCCTTTCCTGAAACAGCTATCAGAAGTCCTCTAGTAGGAGCCTGGAGTTGTTCATACTTATTACATTCTGATGTAGAAATCGGCTACCAGAAGTCCTCTATTAGAAACCTTGAGTTGTTCGCACCTGGTACATTCTGATGCAGCCATCAGTACTGGACATCCTCCAGAAGAGATCTTGAGGAGATGTCTACTGCTAGTATGTTCTGACCCAGCTGTCTGCTACTAAAAGTCGTCTAGTAAGGCCATTGAGATGTTATCGCCTTCTATGTTATGATGCAGACATCAGATGTCCTCTAGTAGGTGCCTTGAGAGTTGATTTCCATACCTGCATTCTGACATGGCCATTGGCTGTCCTCTAATAAAGATGTTGTTGAGATGCGCACTCCTGCTACGTTCTGACACAACCATCAGCTACTAAAAGTTTTTATTGCGGACCCTGAGGAGAAGTACATTTCTATTATGTCCTGATACAAACATCGCTACTGCAAAAATCCTCTAGTAGGGGACTTGAGGAGATGCATACTGCTACTATGTTCTGACACAGCTGTTGGCTACTATAGGAGCTCTAGTGTGGGCCTTTAGGATATGTTCACCCTTATTACTACATTCTACCACAGCCTTCAGCTACTACAAGCACTCCAGTGTGGGCCTTGCAAGTCTTTGCTACAAATGCTAGTTCCCGTTGTAACCCTGAATGTTGACCATTCCACCTGGCATGCCCTGTATATTTACAAATGGTAGGCCTGAAATGAAACCATTGCTTTTCTCCCCTGTTTTGTTGATGTTGGGCTTTGTACGTACTGCCATTACCTTGCTTTCTCCTCTACTTTGATAGTGGCTCCAGTTGCTTCAGGTATGTCACATTGAGCTGAAGAAACTCATTAATGTTTAGATACCATTGAGCTTCGTGGAAAGCATTTGACACAGTGCCTCCTGTAGTCTGATAACAAAGGTATGAGCATATGACAGAGTAGGTTCCCAGATATGTGAGTGGCTCACCTGTACGTTGTCCTCACTGGTGAGTATTCATCAGAGAGAAGGGTATTATCCAGAGTGCCCCAGGAAAGTGTGATGGGACCACTGTTGTTATCTGTATACATAAATGGTCTTATAGACAGGGTGAGCAGCAGTCTGTGGCTGTTTGTTGTTGATGCTGTAGTGTATGGGAAGGTGTTGTCACTGAGTGACTGTAGTATGACACCAGATGACTTACACAAAATTTCTAGTTGATGTGATGAATGGCAGCTACCTTTAAATGTAGAAAAATGTCAGATAATGCAGATAAGCAGGAAAAATAGTCCCGTAATGTTCAAATACAGCATTAGTAGTGTGCTGCTTGACACAGGTATGTTGATTCGATATCTAGGTGTAATATTGCAAAGTGATATGAAATGTTTATCTTGTCATAAAGACTTCATTTTTATTGTCTGTATGGATTTTAATTCCCATTTACTTTCACAATCATCAGTTATTTTGCTGCCCAAACAGCAAAAGTCATCTACTGTTAGTGTCTCATTTCAGAGTTTAATTTGAGTCCTTTGCCATCTCTGGAAGAGTTACAATGTAATCAGTATCTTACAAAAGTTTTATTTCTTCGCCCTGAACTTTAATTCTGTTTCAGAAGTTTACTCAATGTACAAGTTGAATAACATGTAAGATAGGTTACAACCCTGTCTCTGTACGTTCTTTCAAATACTGCCTCTCTTTCTTGTCCTTGAACTCTTAAAAGCTGCAGTTTGGTTTCTGTACAAGTTGCAGATAACCATTTGCTCCCCGTATTTTATCTTTATTAATATCAGAATTTCAAAAAGTTTATTTCAGTCAGTATTGTCAAAAGATTTCTCTAAATCAACAAATGGTACAAATGTAGATTTACCTTTTTTCAGTCGAAAATACCTCAGTTTCCTGTTTTTACAGATTGTTCGATTTTTGACATGCATGTTTCTTTCTAGTCTCTGGCAGAAACAAGCACGGATTGTTACTGTAGTTAAGTGGTGAATCATTCATAAATGCCACATTCTTTGCCAGCAGTTGGTGTGTTGGTCTAGCCACTTGTAGTCGGAAGTGTGATTAAACGTTTTAAATTAATCTTTTCATCACTAGTCCACCTTTTTAAGTAGACCCCTGTAACTGTGACACAAGCTGGAGCGTCTCATCAGCCTGATGAGACAATTCTGTATAACAACACAATCTTCTACATAAGATGACAATCAGTTTCTTGTTCAAAACAGATAAATCCCAAGTTCTAAGTATTGTAATTTCCCTGAAACTATAATCAGATTCTGAAAAGTGAAATTCCAGTGAAGTCTCCTCTTTTAGAACTATGATACTAGCTGCAGAAATTACCATAGTTCTTTTTGAAAATACAACATTGATAGCAATATCTTCGTAACTTCCTGGCAGATAAAAACTGTGTGCCAGACTCGTACCTGAGCACAGAACCTTTTGCAGGCAAGTTCTCTGCTAATTAAGCTACTCAAGTTCAATTCATGATCCATTCTCACAGCTTCACTTTCGTCAGTATCTCAGAAGAACTTCTGTCAAGTGTGGAAGGCATGAAATGAGGTACTGGCGCGCTCGCTGTGTGTGTGCGTGCGTGCGTGCGCGCGCGCGCATGTGTGTGTCAGTTGACACATTCTCAGATAGCCCAGTCAGTTAAGCAGTTGCCCAGAAAACAAAATATCTTGGTTGGGGTTTCAGTCCGGCACAAAGTTTTAATCTGCCAGAAAGGTTCACATCAGCATATACTGTGCTGCAAAGTAAAAAAAATTGCCCTAGGCTGTGTCTAAGCCGTGTCCCTACAATATCCTTTCTTCCAGGAGTGCTAGTCCTGCAAGTTATGCGTGAGAACGTCTGTGAAGTTTTGAAGATAGGAGGAAGTAAAGCTATGAGAATGGGTCGCGAGTTGTGTTCGGGTAGCTCCATTGGTAGAGTACTTGCCCATGAATGGCAAATGTCGTGGGTTCGGGTTGAGTCTGGCACACAGTTTTAATCTGCCAAGAAGGAAATTCATTCTGGAATATCTTTGCAATTTATATAGCTGTGAATAGAGACTGTCATTCAGTGAGGACTTTTTCACAATTCATTTGGACAAAAACAGAATTCAGACATCTTAAACAGTTCAGGAAATATCTAAGGTGAACAACTTAGCTCACTGACCCTGTATATAAATGCCATAGCAGATAACAGAAGCACCATAAGGCTGCTCGCAGATGATGCTGTTGTGTTGCTAGAATAGTATAGTGAATTGCAGGAAGAGCTGTGTTGGATTTACACTGGGTTCAGGAATTGGCAGCTGACCCTAAACATGAATAAATGTAACACACAGATGAAAAGGCCCATTCTTGTACAATTATGGGTGTTGAATAAGCACTGAAAACAGTCGCATCAATTAAATATATGAGAGAGTGCATACAAAGTAATTTAAAGTGTTATGACTGCATAAAACTAATTGTAGGAAAGGCAGAGGCCAGACTGAAGTTTGTTGGAAGAATCGTCAGGAAGTGTTGTCCACCCATGAAGTTAGTAACTTACAAACTCTTGTTCTAATATTACTAGAATATTGGTCATCAGTCTAGAACCCTTGCTGGGTAGGAAAGATAGAGGAAATAGAGAAGATCCACGAAAGCAGTGCATTACATCCTAGGTTCATTTAGTAAGTGTAAATGTGTCCAGGTGATGTTCATCCAAATCCAGTCACATGTTACAAGAGACGCATTGTTTATCATGGTGTAGTATACTGTTAAAATTCTGTGAACACATTTCTAGAAGTGTGAACTGTTATATTGTTTCCCCCTACTATATCATGATGAAAAAAATCATGAAGGTAACCTGTGAGAGGAGAGATTTGAGCTCACAGAGGCTTACTGATAATTATTTTTCCTGCACAACATTTGTGACTGGAACATTAAAGGGGGGGGGGGGGGGGGGAGGAATGTTAGAGTGGTACACAAAGTACCACACACCATAAGATGACTTGCAAAGAATGGAGACAGGTAATGAATAGTAAAAACGGCACAAATGCTACTGGTAAAGTAAATTTAGCTTTTGGCCAACAAGGCCTTTGTCAAAAATAGATAATGTACACACACACACACACACACACACACACACACACACACACACACACACACACACACACAATTCACACACATGACCAGTCTCTAGTCTGGAGCCAATTACATTGTTACATTCCATTCTGGATTTTCCATTGTTTGGTAAAGTAAACAGTGTTTTGAAAATGAAGTTTCTTGTATGCATAAAATCGAATATTTAAAATGAGTGTGCATTACTGTTTTTAACAATTGGTTGTGATTTATGGACATTTTAACTGAAAAATCATTCAAAAACTGAGGTTAATCAGCAGTGGAGGAGTGCATGTTGGGAATCAGTTGTAGACACACAAACCAATGAATATAATGAACTGGAATCTGAAAATACGATTATAATAAAAATGCTAAGCAGGTGAGCAGGACATGTAGGTAAGTATATAGATGGTAGATGGGCCAAGGAAGCTCACTGCTGGATTCAAAGATAAGAAAATGACCTAGTTGATGGTGTAATGAAAGGTAGATAGGTAGCATTAGACAACTTGCAGGAGCATCATGGATTAATATATGTGAAGAATGCAGCACATGAAGAACTGTGGAGGAAAACTTTATCCAGCAGTAGGTTTCAAGTGGATGACGGTGGTAGTAGTAGTGATCAAATAAATATTAGTATCTAGCAAAATGGCAATAACAAAGGGTTGTGAATTGATTTAGTCTCATGTCTGAAAGATAATGAAATATTTTTCTGTTAGTAAGAAAATTTCATTTTAGTTCCCATGTGGTAATTACCTCCCAGGTTGGAAACAACTGGAGTAGATGATGAATTTATTCCTCTCTGTGAATATCTGAGTTCTCACTCATCAACAAGATCACAGTGAAGGAAATCAGTGGACAAGGAAGTACACTGAGGTGACAAAAGCCATGGGATAGTGAGATGCATATATACAGATTGTGCTAGTGTCACATACATGAGTACAAAAGGCTAGTGCATTGGTGGAGCTGTCATTGGTACTCAGGTGATTCGTGTATGAAGATTAATAATACAATTATGGCCACATTACAGAAATCAACAGATTTTGAATGCAGAATGTTAGTTGGATATGGGATATCAATTTGGGAAATCGTTTGGGAATTCAATATTCTGTGATCCAGTGTCATGAGCGTACCAAGAATACCACATTTCAGGCATTACCTCTCACTATGGACAATGCAGTGGTCATGGCCTCATTTGCATAGATTTGTCAGTGCTAATAAACAAGCAACACTGCATGAAATAACTGCAGAAATCAATGGGGACATGATGATCATATCCATCAGGACAGTGCGGCAAAATTTGGCGTTAATGGGCTATGGTAGACAGACGTGAGTGCCTTTGCTAACAGCCCATCATCACCTACAGCACCTCTCTTGGGCTCGTGACCATATCTGTTGGCCCCTAGATGACTAGAAAACTGTGGCCTTCTCAGACGAGTCCTGATTTCAGTTGGTAAGAGATTATGGTAGGGTTTGAGTGTGGTGCAGACCCCACAAAGCCATGGACCCAAGTTGACAGCAAGGCACTGTGCAAGCTGGTGGTGGCTCCATAATGGTGTGGGCTGTGTTTACATGGAATGGACTGGATTCTCTGGATATTTGGCTACTTGGAGACCATTTGCAGCCATTCATGGATGTCATGTTCCCAAACAAGGATGGAATTTTTATGGATGACGATGTGCAATGTCACCAGGCCACAGTTGTTTGTGACTGGTTTGGAGACTATGCAGTGAGTGCATGCCACTACGAGCTGCTGCACTACGCCAGGCAAGAGGAGGTCCGACACAACATTAAGAGGTATTCCAACTTTTGTCCCCTCAATGATGTAGTGTGACTACTTAACAAGAAAGTTGACACTGGGGAAGTATGGTAAAGTTCATGGTATAAGTAAATCCCCTGTTGCCATGAAATAGTGGTTGAGGTAACTGCTTGTGATATGCGGGAAATCCAGGATTGGGTCATATTGTGGTACAAATATTTAATTTTCATTACATACTCATTATACTGTAGGTTCAGCATAACTGAACAGTTTCTGCTGTCATTTCATGTTACTGCGTCTTCACTGATTTCATCCCCACCAATTCATTCCACTGCATGTAATTCATTTCCTGTGTATCTGTTATAGCAGTGTAAGACTTTTCACTCTACTGAGTCCATTTATTCCCCCTGTGGTGCAATTGGCACATGCACTATGTAGTGGAATTGTTCCAGGATTGTAGGTGGAAACAACAGTGACAATGAAAGTTTCAGACAAGCCTGGAGGCAAACTCAAACAGCCTAATGAGTACAACAAATGCTCGAAATATGCAGGAAATCCAATTTGAGTCCCAGTCTTGTGCAATTTTCAGTTGTCACTACATATTCGTAGTTTGAATTCTGAAAGTCACAAAGGATCCTATGTTACAGACACAAAATGACAGGAAAACAGTTGAACTGACAATGAAATTCTAGTAGCAGACAAGATTTGAAAACATAAGATGAGGGAGCAGATGACTATTTAAAAATATGTGCATTGGGGAACATATTCAAGTGTGCTGCAATTTAGATCTGTTGTAATAATCTATAATACTCAATGCAATCTCAGATTATCATACAAAGTATTCTTCTGGTATATAGGTTGGGCAAAGTGCAGTGATCTACAAGGGGATAACATAAAAATAAAGATACTTTCATTTTTTTTTTTTTTATAAACCACAGCCTTTCACTGTCAGGCTAGGAACTGACCACCTTGCCCTTGTGAACTATACATCCATTTCAGGATAAAAGATTCCAGATTGCAAACTTAAACTAGACCATAGGTCATAACTCATTTTGTTAACCATATTTTGTATAATGCCAAAACTGTGTCAAGTAGCTCATGAATTGACAGCATGATGCACTGTTGATTATGATTTAATAATTGCACGAGGATATTCAAATTGCCAGCACTGTTACTGCTTGTAAATAGGTGTTGGTCAAGCAGTGGTATCATGCTTGACCTGATTGCACATTTTCATTCTAATTGTCACAAGCATAATGCATTGCAACAATTAACAACAATCGAGGCATCCAGAAGCAAAATGCAGTGAGTGGACAAGAACATTTTTTTTTTCTCCAGGAAGCTCAAAATAATTCTTACTTCCTTCGTATGGCAGAGATTTGAAATGCTTTTTCATCATAGACTTATATTTCCTTAAGGAGTATATTTCTGACAATTCCTGAAATATTCGGCTTATTTACAGAGTTTTGCTTCTGTAGAGATGGGTGTGCACCACATAACAGTAAAGACACCTAATACTGGTACAAAGGAGAAAATAAAATAATTCAATGGCTATAATTGATTGTGATTACAAAGTATGTGGCATTGCACAAAAATTTGAAAGTAGTTGAAATGTCATGAGCTCAAAAATCCTGTACTGTCTCACCCTGTCTAAATTAAATTGACTACTTCTGTATGAATTTCAAAGCCTGAGTCCTCAGCATTATTCACAGCTTTTTGATGATCAATGATATTGTTGTAGAAAGCAAGATTTTTTGTTTTCTTTCAAAGTCTGCCCAAAATGCTTTTTAAGCAGATCAGTAGCCCTGATTCTGATAACATTTGGTTCCATGAATGAGTAGGCTTTGCCTCATCTGTATATCCCCCTTCAGCTTTTCCAGTTTGGATAACATTTGGTTGCATGGACAAGTAGGCTTTGCCTCGTTTGCATATCTCTGCTCCTTCACTAAGGTCCATCCTGCAGCCCTCTTCACCTTTTACTAGTTGGCTTCCATGTTTACTTTTGGTGATGTCAACCAGTTTCACAGGGCTAAACCTGAAGTGCTGCTGAGTAGGTGGCTTAGTGACCCCAGCATGTGCATCCTTCCAACACTTATTGTTGACATATGCTCCTAATTGGAAAACTACTCCATGATCCTTGCACACTTAAGTGAACTCACATGGTGGGGTAACTGTGACTTTAGACCTAAGAAACGTTTCTGTTCAACCACAAATTCTGCCACAGAAGCAGTCACCATCACCCCAGTTGCCAATCAGTATCCACTACTGGCAGCGGAACAGAGCAAGACCGTGCGAACTGCCGAAAACCAACACACTGAAGATGAAGCCAGCTCCTGTCTTGGCACTCCCTGCCATACAGTCAGAGCATCGGCTTTCACCCATCATCATGGAATTTAAGAACAACTATGAAGGTTTCCTGCAGCACCTCAAACAGTGGATGGCAGACATTTTCATTGTGAGGGCTACAGGAGTTGATGTGTGAGTCCAACTCTCAAATGTTGAAGACATCTGCTCACAAGCAAGGCAGCAGAGCTCTCGAGCCCTCTCTACACTTATTTTGTTGCCCTAGATAACCCTGTCAATGCAGTCATCAAGAGTTACCAAAACTGCATGAACCCTGATCTCCAAAAAAGTCCTGGAGGACATAGGATTTGGTGTGCGCAGTGATGCACAGCAAATCCACCCAGGCACTGAGTCATCTTCTTCCCTGATGAGTGCCAACAGTAACCAGGAGAACAAGAAGTTCTTTTCAGTGAAGAGGGTGGCACACTTGTGTCACTGCCGAGCATCTGCGGAACAAGAAAGGCTCGCTCAGTGCTTCCACTGCCGAGCGGTGGGACGTGGGGCTCACCACTGTACCTTCACCAAGGCACACATGAAGGTGTGGGCTAACACGTCAGCACAAGGTGCTCGTTACCTAAGACACGTGAATGAACAAATGCCAGACAACACCTCAACACTTGGGGCCAGCAGAAGACAGCACCCATGTGGTGGCATCAAATGTGTAAGGGCGAGTACACGAGAAGAAAACTGAGATCAACCCCTAGGAGGAAAATCCACTGCCCTGATGAAACCGTCACAGTGACAGGCGTCAGTAGCACAAGCACTACCAAAGCCATCCATGTCAACACTGCACCCTGCCACCCCACACCATCACTCATGGCCAATGGAGACCTGGCCACACTCTTCACCTCACAGTCTGCAATGCTTGAACAGGTCTCACACCTTGCTGAGATGCTGTGGAGAGTTTCTGAGGCAGTGATGTCTGGTGCCCAAGCAGTACAGATATCTACACAACAGGTGAGACCATACACTTACTACTGACACATCCATATTCGAGCTTTGATGTCACACCAACTTGGCCTATATTACACTGTCTGCACTGCTTCCAGGTGCAGACGACACGAAAAACCTGAAGTGGAAACATAGGAGACAATCAAAAAAATTTCTATTGCAGAATCTGGGGGTGAACACCATATGCCAGTACTCCAAAACAATAAGGCAGAGGTGAGAGAGGTGAAAAGAAACTCCCCAAGAACTTAATGCATCACGGTGTAAGGTCCTGTTTACAGGTACACTGATAATGAAGTTCTTATTTATTTCCATGCAGTGAAATAGAATAAAATACGAGAGTTGACAACAGAATCTTATCTCATGCGTTTTGCTTCGTTTCTCTTCAGGTCAGAAAGATTTGTTGATCTTTGGTGGCTTTTCCGTCTCGAACTGATTGTACACCTATTCCATCATCAACATCCTTGATTATGGAGGAAATGATAAAGCACTCTTTATGCAACAAATACACCATAAACATTGCCCATGCACTCACAAAGAAGCCAAGTGAAGCCAAGAAAAAGGTGCCAATATGACTAGGTAATGGCCAGCGTACTACTGCTTTTTGTTTTATGGTAGTGCGAAGTAGGGACAACTTGACCAAGCCACTACACACAAGCTAACATTCATGAAATAATAAGCTGGAAAAGCAGCATTATTCAGACAAAATACATAATGTGTACAAAGCAAGTGTTGCATCTTAAAACCTTCCTCCGATGAACCCCTTGAGTGCGGCATTCAAAAGGTCAATGAGTTTATAGCATTGGACGCCACATATATTGTCTACCATGCAACCAATATATTGGCTGCTATTGGCAACTGGGGATGGGAATGGGGGTATCCAATGCTGAGCATAAGGTTAAGGAGCATAGTTGAACTGCTTAGTCAACAAGTAACTCGCAACAGTGTTACAGCACTAGTGGTGTTCATACAAAGCAGGGCATTTGCTATGATAAACAAAGCAAACATTGTATTATATCTACAAAAACAGTTGCCAAAGTTGACATTTTGCCAGAAAGGAGCCCAAGGAATTTTGCAGAGTGAGAAAGAAGTGGCAGATGAAATGTTAGCATTTCTGCCAGAAGTGGCAGATGAAATGTTAGCATTTCTGCCAGATGGGTCAATGGAAGGTGTGGTGTCAAATACACTCGACTGTGTGGACAATTTGCACCAGGAGTACAATGATGATGATGATGATGATGATGATGATGATGATGATGATGATGATGATAACGTGCTTAACAAGTGAAAGTGATATAGAAACAAGTGTTAAGTCTTGTAGTTCATCATCCTTGTTGGACAGAAAGCCACAAATACCATCTCCAGCAAAACGCTGTAAAGGACAATTGTCATAAAAGTAGTGGATACTAAACATAATCACAAATGTGGAAGATGATCCGCAACATAGTAAAAAAGAAAGAAAAAAAATATATATTATGAAAAGATTTCGAATAAGTATGCAGCAATATGACTGTGTAGTGCATAAGAAAAATTATGGATATTCAAGGGAGAACAAGTTGCATTTGTTACTAGTGTTTGCGTGTTTCAAGGATGCTTGATACAAGTTACAGGATGTGCAGGATAGTGACTTCCTACACGAAATTGTACACGACAAAGATTACAGTGATTTCAAGAGAAGCAGGGGATGGTTGCATAACTTCAAACAGTGCTACAGAATTAGAGGACGTAAAATAACAAAACTTCAAACAAAATGTCAACTTGATGATGCACAGCTAATAGTGGAATTGGCCCAAAAATTTGTAGATGAGATAAACAAACTTATCCCATTGTTCAGTAAAGAATTTGTTTTCAACTCTGACCAATCGGGATTTGAAGAAGAAATGCATACAAAAGGAAGCCTGGAAATTAGAGGTACCAAGAGAGTTGTATCAAGATCAACTAACATCAGTACCTTAACACATTCATATATAATTATGCTGATTGTTAATCTGGATGGTAAATTGGCTGGAAAGTTATTTATTGTGCAGTGAGAAGCTTGAGGTGCTCTGCCCCCTATGATTCCTTCTCATGTGCGTGATTTTGCAAGGGCAGTAGGGAATATTTAAATCACAGCAAGCAAGAGTGGGAAAATGGGTGTAAGAGAACTACAAAAATAGTATAAGCACTGCTTTTGGCCAATAGCTGGTCAAAACAACTTAAAAATTTGCACTTGCTTCATTCCTGGTTTGTGTGTAAAACTCGTACTCCTTTAGAGCAAAGTATAAGTGTGTGACACTGCAGTTCTTGTCATCTGAAACCACTGGACAAATTCCACCTCTGGATGTTTCATCCCCCCTCCCCCCCCCCCTCCCCCACCTGTAAATCATATTATCGCACTATCTACAGCTACACCTTAAAGGATAGCTAATTTCATGATAAGTTCCACGACAGATTGTTTTGCATTCAGTTACATGCCATCACCTTCCATCACTCTTTCAGAGTGGATACCTAGCTGAATGTCCTGCATGGTGTGTAACTCCCAAGGAGTTCGCCTTTGATCTTGATGTGAACCTTTGTTATCACTGCGGTGCACCATTTTTCATTCAGTGTCCACAGTGCAACTTAATGGTTTGTTCTGAAGGTTTCTTGAATATTGATGATGTCCATTTTTTGGAGTGTAATACATACATCCCACAGAAGGTTGATCTCTGCACCTCCTGAACATTGATTTTCTGTCACCCTCCTGATGCACATGGTGAGTCATTAGCAGCTAATATATTTCCTGTCATTATTGTTAACACAAAAATGAACCCTACTAGAGATTGAACTAGCGACCTTATTCTCAAGGCATTCCTTTGTTTGATAATGGCATTTGCTATGGATATACAAATTTTCTGCCACTTTATCATGCAAAGCATGTACTCAGTTTTGCTTTGCAACCAGAAGTGGATACATGGACTTTTACATCCATAGCCTATTTTGCAGGTATGTTTTAGGGCAGACACAAGCTGCTTTGATTGTGTTTTAAGTGTGTAATCGATAGATGGCAGCATAGAGAACAAAATGGTGGCAACAATTCATTTTAGAAAACAAATGGATTTTCTGCAGTCTGCTTCTGGACACCCCAGTTAATATGGGCACCATTTGACAGCTATAAGTGGAAAAAGTAAAACGGTTGGAGGCTGGGTGTGGTTAATCTCAGCTTTGTAGTAGAGGTTGGGTCCCCACATGTAACGGAAATAAATGTACGAAAAAGAAGTCAAGCAGTGTACAAGCATAATGATTTTTAGTTTGGGTACTGGAATTAAACAGGAGAGATAAAGTAAGAAATGACTTTCCTTGACTACAGCTAGTAAATGGATATACTTGGTTGTAGAATCTTCTGTCCTCCGTAGTCTCAAACTGAAATTTTTTTTGGATATTCTAACTTCTCTCAACAATAATGAATGTAATACCACGGGATTTCAGATTCATGAGTATGCACATTTATTTTCCTTAACATACTCTTACTCCTTACAGTCTCTAACAAATAACAGTACTTTCCTTGTTGTTGCACCAGTAGCTCTCTTAAAACTTGTGCAGTCAATTTTCACCCAACACATTATCATTTAACAGCCAAGTACAGCACCCTTATATCTTGATATCTTAACCGAAATTCTCACTCTGTGGTAATTCATTAATCTCATTCTTTGCTGTTGCCCAGCATTACTTTATAACTCGCTGAATTCACCCTCAACATAGTCTGATTAATCATCCACTAACTGAAGTTCAATAACCACTGACAGTATGTACAATTGTCTTTTTGAAAACCATATTTTACCAAAACTGACAACAAATTAAATGTTCATGCACATAAGTGTCCCATAAATCTCGATAAAAATGAAGATTCCAACAAATAATTGCAAACTCTTTACACAGAAATGTTACCATGTTTAAAACTGATTGCTGTAACACATCATTTTGCAGGGGGTTGACAAAAATATGGAAACACCAAAAAGATAACACATTACCATGCCTAACATGGTGCAGAAAACCCGATGGCATTCAAAAAAACTTCCAGCCATTTTGGAATGGATGAATAAAAGATCCCCATATGATTTTCAGGGGAATGTTATACCATTCTTCCTGAAAAATAGTGGAAAGTACAGGTAAAAGTTATGGAGTTGGACAACGATCATGTACACTTCTCTCCAAAGCAGACACAAAGTCTCAGTAATATTGAGATCTGGTGATTGTGGTCATGCAACAGTTCATCTTCATGATTCCAAAACCAGTCATTGATGTTGTGAGCTGTGTGAAGAGGCAGTCATTTTGAAACACAGCATCATCATTGGGGAACAAATAATGTACTATGGGGTGGACCTGATGAGCCGAAATGGTCACATAATCCTTGGCAGTATTGTGGCCTTGCAGTGTAATGACAGGTCTCATGGAATACCTTGATGTGACTGCCCAAATCATCACTGCAGCCCCACCATGTTTCACTCTTGGAGCATAAACTCAGTCAGAAGTTGGGAGCAGTGTGAAACAAGACTCACCTGACCAAATGACTTTCTTCCATTGTTCCTTAGTCCAGGTTTTATGGCTCCGCCACAACATTTTCCCGTTACATGCATTTGAAATTACAGTTCACCCTGCAGTTTCCACTCTGGGGAGTTCCTTTCATGTTGTTTTGGTGTTAACAGGGTTCACGAGGGCGAAATTCAGTTCTGCAGTGATTTTTGCAGCTTTGTTCTCTTAGTTTTCATCACAATACTCTTCAATCACTGTCTGTCATGATCAATCAACTCACACTTTTGACCATGTTATTACTTACAAGGGAACCTCCCCATTGCACCCCCCTCAGGTTTAGTTATAAGTTGGCACAGTGGATAGGCCTTGAAAAACTGAACACAGATCAATCGAGAAAACAGGAAGAAGTTGTGTGGAACTATGAAAAAATAAGCAAAATATACAAACTGAGTAGTTCATGCGCAAGATAGGCAACAACAAGGAAATAGCAAGCTTGGGAGTGCTGCGGCCCCGTGGTTAGTGTGAGCAGCTGCGGAACGAGAAGTCCTTGGTTCAAGCCTTCCCTCGGGTGAAAAGTTTAACTTTTATTTTCAGTTTATGTGACAAACGCTTATGTTTTAATCACTTTTTGGGGAGTGATTATCACATCCACAAGAAAACCTAAATCGGGCAAGGTAGAAGAATCTTTTTACACATTCGCCAAGTGTACAAGTTAGGTGGGTTGACAACATATTCCTGTCATGTGACGCACATGCCGTCACGAGTGTCGTATAGAATATATCAGACGTGTTTTCCTGTGGAGGAATTGGTTGACCTATGACCTTGCGATCAAATGTTTTCGGTTCCCATTGGAGAGGCACGTCCTTTCGTCTACTAATCGCACGGTTTTGCAGTGCGGTAGCAAAACACAGACACTAAACTTATTACAGTGAACAGAGACGTCAATGAACGAACGGACAGATCATAACTTTGCGAAAATAAAGAAAGTAAACTTTTCACCCGAGGGAAGACTTGAACCAAGGACCTCTCGTTCCGCAGCTGCTCATGCTAACCACGGGACCACGGCGCTCCTGAGCTCACACTATCCTTGATGTTGCATATCTTGCACATGGACTACTCAGTTTGTATATTTTGCTTATTTTTTCATAGTTCCACACAACTTCTTCCTGTTTTCTCAATTGATCTGTGTTTAGTTTGTCAAACCTATCCACTGTGCCAACTTATAACTAAATCTGAGGAGGGGTGCGATGGGGAGGTTCCCTTGTTAGTGTATGATTTTTTCAGTTTTCCCTGTATGTAGTATAAATATTCAAGACACTGAATAGCTGCCATTCATAGCCAACTGGCTAATTGCCTTGCAAGGCCTGAATATTTTTATATTAGGGGTGGTATATAAAGACTGGCAAAATAATAGTCTGTAATCTTGATAATTACATTTAGTTTATAAAAATGTAGGGCAAAAATTTAATAATGTAGATGACTTACAAATTCCAGGAATCATTTGCTTTAACTAAGAGACAGCTGTTTAGAAAATTTGTAAAGCTGTCATGTTCAAAATTTTGCTAATTTATGTAGTCTTAATCACAAACTTAATTCAGTAATGAAGATTGTTATCTGGTTCAGAAAAAGAGTAGCAACAAAAGTAGTCAAATCCTGTAATCTAGCAAGCATAATGGCTAAAATGGCAAAAGTAATTTTGGGTGTGACCAATCTATACTATGGCCTGCCCAGTTAGCTGAGCAGTCTAACACATGGCTTTCTGGAGTGGGAAGGAGAACCTGGTCTCTGGCCCGAATCCACCCGGAGGACTTGTGTCGAGGTCTGGTGAGCTGGCCAGTCTGTGGATGGTTTTTAGGCAGTTTTCCATCTGCCTCGGTGAATGTGGGCTGGTTCCCCTTATTCTGCCTCAGCTACACTATGTTGGCCATTGCTGTGCAAAAAGTTCTCCACGTATGCGTACACCACCATTACTCTACCACGCAAGCACTCGTCTGGTGTGAGACGTTCCCTGGGGGGAATATATAATAGAGGGAAACATTCCACGTGGGAAAAATATATCTAAAAACAAAGATGATGTGACTTACCGAACGAAAGTGCTGGCAGGTCGATAGAAACACAAACAAACACAAACATACACACGAAATTCTAGCTTTCGCAACCAACGGTTGCATCGTCAGGAAAGAGGTAAGGAGAGGGAAAGACGAAAGGATGTGGGTTTTAAGGGAGAGGGTAAGGAGTCATTCCAATCCCGGGAGCGGAAAGACTTACCTTAGGGGGGAAAAAGGACGGGTATACACTCGCGCGCCCCCCCCCCCCCCCCCCACACACACACACACATCCATCCGCACATATATATATATATATATATATATATATATATATATATATATATATATATATATATATATATATGGAAAACATTGTTACTAAATATTTTAAAAAAATTAGCTTTCCTTCAGGTATAGAATGGCTGGAAATGCACTTATTTCTGGGTTCTTATTTCATGTAACTTGGCGCACATTACACTATTCTAATTATTGGGTTTGATTAGTGCATTCTCTTTTATGCCAGCCTGCCTACATTAATTACTGAGTTGTGTAAATTCAATGTACAGGGTGATTATAATTAAAGTTAAACTTTCGAAACACTGTAGAAATAACACCACTGGTCAGAATGACATCAAATTGCAGCAGAATATTATCAGAGAAGAGGGAAAACGTTATGGCAGAAGAAAAAAAAAATTGTGTGAAAATTGATCAGTAGATCATGCTGTATGTGTCAGAACATGTAAATGAAAACACCTGTCATGTGCACGACCCATTGAAATTGGCATAAACATGCCGGGTACAAAGCTTTTCCTCCTTATGCAACTGTAACGTTTGCCACGACTGTCTCACTGCAACATCGCACTCTGCTTGTAAGGCTGTATTACAAGAATGATGACTATACACGTTGCTCTGCAGAAGTTCCAGACACAGTAGGGTTTGAAAAAAGGCATTGGTCCGATGACTGCTGTGGGTCTGGAGAAAATGATTCGGAAATTCGAAAAGACGGGTTCTTTTGGTGTGCAACCTGGTAGAGGGACGAAACAAATTGGTTCAACGTCAATGGAAGCAGTGGCCACAGCAATGCAGGAGGAGACGAGTGGTGATGAGCAAACGTGTAGTGCATAGAGAATTGCTCGAAGATTGGACATACCAGTGAGCATGGTGCGTAAAATACTACGAATCATCCTTCTTTGCTATCCATTCAAAATCACCCATGTGCACGAGTTGCTTCCTGTTGACCTGCAAGCAAGAGAGATCTTCACTTCAGAATTTCTTGCTAGCATGGAAGTGGACAATGATTGGCCATGGAAGATATTGTGGACAGACAAAGTCCACTTACATCTGACAGGGTATGTCAATGCACAGAATTGTCGAATATGGGCAATGGAAAATCCACACGCAAATCAACCAGTACCACTTCATCCTGAAAAGGTCACTGTGTGGTGCAGGTTTATGGCCATATTTTTTCAAAGTCTGGTCCTGTTACCTGTACCGTCACTGGTAAGTGCTATGGGAGTTTCTTGCACAACCACATCATTCCAGCTCTCCAACAGCATGGATGGGATCACTTTTATGCAAGATGACACATCTCCATGCACTGCAAATACAGTTAAGCAGCTGCTGAAGCGCCATTTTGGAAATGCTATAATTTGCAGCCGCCATTTCTGTACAGCCTGGCCATCCTGATCATCTGATCTTAATTCATGTGACTTCTGGCAGTGGGACTATCTGAAAAATGTTGTGTTCAGTGTTCTGATTGCAAACTTAGATGCATTGAAGGCATGCACTGCACATCACATTCTGAATGTGACCCCGGAAACACTTTGATCAGTTGTGGAACATGCTGTTTCTCGATTTCAACGATTTGCAGAAAACGGTGGACAGCATATTGAACATCTTTTGCACCAGTCACACGGAAATCAATAATCTGATTTGATTTTGATTGATGCTTTTTATGCCATTTTTGGCATCAAGACAATTAAAAACTGATTTTTCGCATCCAATGTGATATGACCTTGCCATGGTGGATGGGCTTACGTAACTAACAGTATCACACCTGTACACCCATGCACACTGAGTAGTACAGTTTGTGTAACTTCAAATGTACACCTTAGGCATTGTTGTATGATTCATTTGTCATTTGTAGTTGACCACTATTAAATTATGATGCTTACAGCGCCATCTATTGCTACATTTTGTAACTATTTATTTTTCTTCTGCCATACGTTTTCACCATTCTCCAATAATATTCTGTTGCAATTTGATGCCTTCTGACCAGTGGTGTTATTTCTACAGCGGTTTGAAAGTTTAACTTTAATTATATACACCCTGTATTTCAAATTGGTATTAACATAACTTACTTTGTAGTATTTAGTAACAATGTCTTCTATTGGTTTCTGTTTGCAATTTACCCAATACCTATTGTGTGGTATTGGTTTGGCAGTCTACTTTAATATTGACACTCAGATTTAACTCAGACATGGGAGTTTTCCATTATTTTAGTTTTTGACAATGCTTTATTTTAGATCATGGGTAAACAGCTCAGATGACATATAATACTTTGATACTGAACTTATTTATGGGTAGGTCGGGTGTCATGGCTGCTTGGTCACAGTGTTGGACTGCAAAGCTGGAGATCCATGCTCACATCTCCCTCCCGCCCTTTTTTTTTTTTTTTCCCACAAAATTATGAACTGTCCAACTTGTCATTGATGTGTCTGTTCGCTGAATTCAAATTTGTGTCTGTGTCATGGTATGGTGTAACATCCATTTGCAACAGCGAGGTGTAACGGAGGGACCCTCAGACATATATACCTCCCTTACCTCTACACAAGTACCACATGTAGCGACAATAGTAGATTCTTACCACGTGACTCATATTCTGTGACCAACATATAGCATGACAGTTGCCAAGACCACAGAAGGAGAACAGACATGTCAATGACCAGTTGGAGAGTTCATAAATTTATGAGGGGGGGGGGGGGGGAGAAATGGGCATGAAGGAGATTTGATTACGGATCTCGAGCTTTGCTGTCCAACACTGTTACCATGCAACCATGATGCTGTGGTTCTTGCAACTCACTCAATGTTGCACACCTTACGCTTGGAGCATTCACTGTTGCTATTTTGCTTCTTTTTTTACAGTTCAGTGCACCTTCATTCTCTTTTTATGCTTGACCTGTCTTCAGTTTTTGACGGGCTTTCCACTGGACCGTGTTACCACTGAATCAGAGGGGGTTGTGATGGGGTGTTTCCCTTGTTAGGTCAATTCAAATGGTTAATGTACCTGCCTCTGCTTTTTCTTTTATTTTATTTTATTTTATTTATTTATTTATTTTCAGGAAATTATTACCTATGTGGGCCAATGAAAACCAAATAAGTAGCTTAGATGGAGCCATTCTCGTTTTGCTAAGTGGTAGGACAACAGGCAATACATACATGAAGTAAGAACCCAGAAATAAGTGCATTGCTAGCCATTCCACACCTGAAGAAAAGCTAATTTTTTAAATATATATGGTAACAATGTTTCCCATTTATATATTAAATATGCAGTATATTTATGTAATATACATATTTAAAATTTATAGCCTGTGTTCATCTGGATGGTCATTAGTGTGTGGTGTAAAAAATTGAAGTAAATCCACAAAATTTTCAAGAATTTAGTAACAACGTCAAACAAGTTGTCTTTATATAGTACAGTAGTATAGATTGGTCACACCCAAAATTACTTTTGCCATTTTAGCCATTATGCTTGTTAGATTCTAGGATCTGACATACTTTTGTTGCCACAATTTTTCTGAACCAGATCACAATCTTCATTAGTGAATTAAGCCTGCATAAATTAGCAAAATTTTGAACATGACAGCTAAATGTAATTATCAAGATTACAAACTATTATTATGCCAATCTTTATATACCACCCTTATCATAAAAATATTCAGCCTGTCCAAGGCAGTCAGCCAGTTGACCATGAATGGCAGCTGTTCAATGTTCTCAATATGTTACAAGTGTCAGTCGTGGTCAGAATAGTGTTCGAGGTAATCATGAGCGCACTATGTCAGCACTAAGTGGACTCAAATATGGGTAAATTGTCGGTGTTCATATGACGAGTGCTTACATAACCCAAGTAGCCAAAGTGTTAGGTGTTTCAAGAGGCACCATTCTGAATATTTATACTACATGCAGAGAAAACAAAAACATCATAGACTAAGTTACAACATGGTCAAAAGTATGTTTTGACTGATCATGACAGACACTGATCAAAGAGGATTGTGGCAAAAAATAAGAGGATGGCGGCTGCAAATGTAACTGCAGAATTGAATTTAACACTTGTGAACCATGTTAACATCAAAACAACATGAAAGGAACTCCTTGAACTGAAAACTGCAGGGTGAACTTCAATTTCAAACCCTATCATCAAAGACGCAAAGTAATAACTTCTCAAAAAAAATAAAAAAGCAAAGGCAGGTACATTGACCATTTGAATTGACCTAACAAGGGAAACTCCCCATCACAACCCCCTCAGATTAGTGGTGACATTGTCCAGTTGAAAGCCCATCAAGAACGGAACACAGATCAAGCATAAAAAGAGGAAGAAGGTATACTGAAATGTGAAAAAAGAAGCAAAATAGAAACAGCTAATGGTCCAAGCTCAAGATGTGCAACATCAAGTGCATTTGACTAACAATGATGTCATGGTTATGTGGTCATGATGTACTGCGAAGGGGGAGATCTGTGATAAAGTCTCTCTCTGCCTCCCCCTTTTTTCCTCTCTCTTCTTTTTTTTCTTTTCTTTTCCACAAAATTATGAACTGTCTGTCCAGTCATTGATGTGCCTGTTTGGTGAATTCAAATTTCTGTCAGTGTCATGGTGTAACATCCATTTGCAACAGCGAGGTGTAAGGCAGGGACCCTCAGACGTACGTACCTCCTCTTTGTTCTATGCAGGTCCCAAGTTGTGACTCTTGCGTTTCGTTTCAGAAATTTTAACTCTTGAACTCCTTTGTTGTAACATAGTTCACACCTGTTTATTTCATTTCTGCGAGAGGTCCATGCAGCATCTGCCTGCTCTCACTATTCATCACATTTACTTGCGACGATCATGTATTCTTACCACATGACTCATATTCTGTGACCTATGTATAGCATGACAGTTTCCAAGATCACAGAAGAGAACAGACACGTCAATGACCAGACAGACAATTCATAAATTTATGGGGAAAAAAAATGGGTATGAGGAGAGATTAAAACACAGATCTCCAGCTTTGCAGTCGAACACTGTGATCACGCAACCATGACTCCGCGCTTCTTGGAACTCACTTGGGCCATTCACCATTTCTATTTTGCTTATTTTTTCACATGTCAGTACACTTTCTTCCTGTTTCCATGCTTGATATGTGTTCAGTTTTTGAAGGAATATCCACTGGGCCATTTTACTACTAAATCTGAGGGGGTTGCGATGGGAAGTTTCCGTTGTGAGAATCAGCTCATAAAGACAGTTACTGAAGAAGTATGGTACAATGTTAGTAGAATCATGATGTAACCAGTAATTTTCACATGCAAAACGTACTTCTAGAGATCAAAGTCACACTAAATTCTGAATCTATAGGTTATTGATTACTTTTTGCTTGTGGAGCTACAGAGCAACTCTCATAATTATTATAAATAAAAATACAAATGGAGCTACATTAGCCATAAAAAATCTATAATATATTTTGGCAACAGCGAATATTAAACACAAAACTGTGTTACAGATGTTTGAGGAATCAGACACAAGACACACCTTTGAAAAATATGTCTGTAAATGCAGATGTAGAGAGCACTGTCACACACCAAAATAATATGCAAATGAAAGTGAGGTTTAAGGAGTTGGAATCAATATAACCTATATTAATAAATTATTTTATTTAACGTGGAAGACTAGTACACAAATGAAACAAATACTATAACATGAGATATGCACAGTACAAGATGTACAGTGATATAATTTACAGTAAACTAACACAGTTCTACATACTGCAGAGTTGGTGCACAAAAACAAACTATAACAAAATTATAACTTTTCTCATTTATGGTCTGAACCCAAATTATTGACATAGTTTCCTTATTTCAAACTTTAGCCCTTGTAAATAACTAAATTAACAACCTCAAATGAAACACATGTATATTACTACAGACTTTACATCATAAATAAAAGCCAGAATCTGAAGTGCAATGAACAGAAATATTTTGTACAGTATAGTTAAAACTCTTGTAAAGGCACTAGACTGAAAGGCTTTTAACAGTTAAAGAGAACTGTTACTGAATACATTAACTAACTACTGGCATATCATGGAAAACAGCAGACATTCATCATACATCATTTCCATAAAACTTAGGAAAGTTTACTATGCAGTCACATCACAGCAAAAATACTCTCAGGTTATAAAGAGGTGCAATTCACTGTTATGATGTCAAAAACTTAATTTCCTTCTTAGCCAGCAGGAAGACTTTGCTCTGTAATTACAACCTGCATTTAAGATCACTGCTTACCAGTCGTAATTCATTTATATAGAACTGTTACTGATATACCCGTAACTACAAAAAGTATGAGGCCGCACAAAATGTAAACAAAAGCTTTCTGTGCTAAGGATTTCTGTTGTTATCACTGTATGTTCAGTTAATTCCAGTTAATGTACCAACGTGTATCTCATCTCCAAAAGATGCTTTTTTTCCTTTAAATTTAGCAGTGGAGAGAAGCTCACAAACTGCAAAAGTATGAATTTTCTCATAATTTTTATGAATCTACAATACACCAACATCAAAACCTTCAACATTAAAAATTATTTTTGTTTTTGAGATGCATATTTCAATGGAATATTGCTCTAGAAGTAATGGGCAAGTTCATTCCATTTTTTCTCATCATTTTAAATTCTAATTCTGAGAAACAGTACCAATCTTCACAATAGATTCTTAAGACCATCTTTCAGTTAATTTGTGCAAACAGTGCAGCATTCAAAACAGGTACTCTGCAGAGGCTGTCACATACTCAAACAAAAACAGGAAGGAGAAGAATCATCATACACAACTTTTTCTGTACATTTCAGCTATAATATGTTTTTAACAGCTTCCCCATTTCTTTAAAGTTCATCTTAAATATTCTTTGGGTTTTCCAAACATAATTAACCACAATGAGCACCACTATCCCACTCTTCCAATTCAGTTAATAATAACTGCTTAAAACACTTTTAGAAGCAACATCATCCAATGAAAGAAAATGCAAAAAATAATAAAAGAAGACATCATCACTGGGAAACCAGCCATCAACTATTATAAAACAGAACATCAGCTATGGCACTCTTCATGAAGCATTGCAGTGCAAAGACATGTACTGGAAGCAGATATAAAAATTAGCCTTTAAGTTCACTTGTGTGCAAGACTTCTGGCACTGATGGTTTTTTGGTAAGTGGTAATGTCATTAGTTTATTGATTCAGTTGGGCTTATTGCAAGCGGATGTTAGCAACCTGGTTTAATTTACTAATTCAGATTACAATTTTAATTTTCCATGAAAGTTTAGTTTATGGAAAGTTTAGTTTCAACAGTCCCTCCCAACACAGAACACAGATTACAGTTTCTGGTAACTGAAAAAAATAGATAAGAATTGAAATCGTGTGACAAAGGAAGAAAGGGCCAATTTTTTTTTTTTTAATTATGATGACTTTATTTTTTCAATGAGTAGCTATGATTTAGGAACATCTTAAAGTCCAATAATACAAGTGACTATGAGGGCACACAACTTTAGGTGCCAACTAAAGTGACAAGTTATTCAAAAGGGAAACCTCAGATGCAAACAAATGTACTGCATATTTAAGTAGCATCATATTAAAAATTATACCCACTGTAGTCTTTAAATGTCCAGAACATTTTAACAGATAGCAGTAAGTTAGATAGAGTAGACGAAACTTCAGCAGCCTTATGTTTCACTAATTTCCAGTAAATCATTAAATCTATCTTGTCAGTCTGACTACACTGAAACATATTTTGGGTGCTGATTCCAAGCTACTTTAAATGGTACACAGTTATGTACCTCTCACATTGGTCTAAAATCAACACTCAAGATATACTTCAATGCCCAAACAACCCAAGTGCATGATTTACTGGGAATGAGGGAAACATAATGGTGTTCATGTTTCATTGCTGGAATTTATTAGATAAGTGTTAACATAATCAATATTGAGAAAGAGAAAGAGAGAGAGAGAGAGAGAGAGAGAGAAGCTACTTTCCAGTATTGTCCAATTTATTACTGTTTTTTATAGCTCAGAAGTTATTCACTGACAACAATTGTGCATTGTGCAACTATTTTCTACGGAAGTCTTTTGCTGTCTAGTTCAGATGTGGATGGTATAATATGACTATGAATTCAGTGTGTTTTATATTCACTTTCACCACCCATCAGAGCACATGATGCTCAGTAATCATCGTACATATTTATAACACTAACTACCACATTTCTCATCACCTAATTTAACAACAGAAAAAGTATCATTCATTACTTTGTTTTAGACATCTGTAAATTATTTCACAGGCATCCTCCATTTTTTTCTAAGGCAAGAAACTTAACAATAATAATAATAGCAAACTGTAGCTCATGTCCACAAAGGCATTTTCTGTGATTGCTGCACTCTACATACTGCTTAAAAAGCTCTTTGGATTTGAAAATGGCTTTATGTTATCAAGTGATCAAGAATAGCTCCTGCTATGTCTGAGCTCACAGTGGGCTTCTTTATAAAATATAATTCTACCAGTTACAGTTCATTTACCATACATGTAATAACTTTTGAGTACTGTAAAATTTTTAAGAAATACCAAAAAGTGATATGTTGCTTTTAAAATACTAATAGTGGTGCAAAATCTTGCAGTCAATAGAATAAAAAAGGAACACAATGGTGGAAGGTCCTTGGCTTATATATTATGTTGTATAGATGTGGCAGTCCAATATGATGCCACAATTGCTATAATGATTGTAAACTGTTTATAAACTTATTCATACACTGTTTTACAACTAATACAGGCATAATTTCACAGCCTTATAATGCACTAGCCCTGCCACTAGACGGTATTTTCAGTTAAATACCTGAAATGTAAATATCATATTGCAAACTTAAATAATAAATACAATAGTGGGAAAGAAAATGCTGGAAGGTACATAAAAGTTCATAACTTCAGAGTTCCTAACAGCTGTCGGCCAGTAATCATTATAAGTGATCTGATGTGATTGGCATGTGTTACTTGTTGGCCCATGTGGATAAAACTAGCATACTGATACTCTGTTCCAGCAGGTAACATTTGGCATAGAGATTCCAATGGATATGTCTGGGCCAAGTACGTTAAAATTTCTGAAACAGAAATTAGATATCAAAATATTTCACACATTGAGAAATGAAAATAATAGGATGCATACATTTTGTATTCATCAAAGATACAGTATAATCTTATGTATGACATGAAATTATGTAATACCATATTAAAGATCGGTGCCATTGTAAAACAGCACATATTCTTTCAAGTTTCTAGCTGTCTGGTAAAAAACAAATTTGGGTAACTGTGTATAGTAATTACAAATGGCAACAACTAGATAACTGATAGAATTAATACAATTATCTATGTTAGCTCACACCTAAAAGAAAACAAACTGATTTTTTGGTGGACAGAGTTTTTGTAGTACTACATTTTGCTGCTAGGAGCACATAGCGCAAACATTCCAGAGTCAGTAAACCTAGTGCTGTCACTGGAGAAGGCCAGGACTAGTTTTGGCGGAGTTTACAATGACAAATGTTTTCTATGATTGTCGTTCGTGTAATGGCTGATTTTTGTGACAAGCATGCAGCAGTGAAATTCTGCTCAGAGAAAGTGGAACAGAAATCCTTGAAATGTTAAAAACGGCATATAAGGACAATGCTAAGGGGAAAGCTCAAATGTTCAAGTGGTTTTCCCATTTCAAAAATGGTGAAATGTCAACTGATGAAAAATCTTGTTGTGGTTGCCCTTCCACAGCTTTAACACATGAAAATGTTGAAAACATTCATGCAATCATCAACGCAGATCGATGGCAGACCACTGAGGAAATTCTGGAGCTGTTGGGAGTGACTTTGAGCTCAGTGCAGTGAATTGTGACAGAAGATTTGGAAATGAAAAGGGTGGCTGCCAAATTCGTGCAATGACTGCTGACTGCTGAACAAAAACAAGGTTGCATTGGAGTATGCTGCACTTTGAAAGAAGAGTCCCAAAATGATCCGAACTTTTTTTCAAAACTTATCACAGGTGACAAAACTTGATGCTATGCTTACGATCCTGAATCAAAGCAACAATCACGTAAGTGGAGGACTTCAAGTTTGCCTCACTCCAAGAAAGCTTGTCATGTTAAAAGAGACATGAACGGAAAGCATTTTGCTAATGCTGCTGAGGTGACGAAAAAAACAACAGAGATGATGTAATTCATTACAAAAGTTGAATGTAAATAATGTTTTGAAAAATAGAATAAAAGATTACACAAGTGTATTAATGCAAGTGGAGATTACTAAGGGGATTAAAAATGTGTGCCTTAAAAATGTTCAGTTTCTTTTAGGTGCCCCATTGTAAGTAAGCAGAAATATAGTTGTGCTAAGTAGATGACCTAGACTATGATTTAACAGTTTAATGGTTAGCTAGTCAATTGTGTATTTCATTAATCTCTATAACAAATACAACAAGCAGAATCTTTTAAGAGCAAAACTTAATGCTGACAAGGACAGGGTGCCCACAGCTGCTTCAATAAATACCTCTGTTGCTAATGAGTTCAGCAACTTCATCATATGAGTTTCAGTACTGAGACAAGAAGAGGAAGAGGAGAAATAAGGAAATTATTGAAGGAAATAAGTATTGACTGAAACATTGGGATTTCCATAAACTTCATTACTCTGGTGAGCGGTACAGAATACCATTCACAATGTAATAATTAATTTTAAAGAAAAAGCAACAAAACATATTGACCTTTAGACTCTTGCCACACATTTTCCCTTTTCTGCTACTGTTGGTATGTAGATGGATTAATTTTCCTTTCCTCCAGAACCTTCACCTACTCTTTTCTCCAGTTTCTGTGTGCCTGTTTCCACTAACAAAGGAATTCTAAATGTTCCAGTTCAGTAATGAGCTCTAATTTGTGAGAATGTTAGCTTCCTTCTGTTTATGTTCTGACAACAAATACCTAAACAATAAGATTAAAAAACAGCCGACCAGTTGCAAAGGATAAAGTAATCTTTACCTAGGTTTCGATAGATTTAAATCTATCTTCTTCAGAAGACGGCCTGAGGACAATGAAAATCGTAATTTATATTAAAGGTATGAAACATAAGTCAAGAATAGAGTTTAACATATATTAGGAGAATCTTGTATTACAAAATATGAGAAGGCTTCCTGGTACTTACAGTATTACATTAACATGGAGTGGTATGTCATTGTCGTATTTACAAACATCTACATAACTCCATTAGTCCAAATAAAATATAGCCCTGAGAATAGGGTTTGTCAGACAAATAAAAATAAGTACATGGAAGTCGGAGAGCGCATAAGCGACTGAGTAAAATCGGCCAGCGTAGTAGCACTGCAGCCAGGGCAGGTGGCGCTCAGGTCGCGAACTATGTGCCGATTGGCGTACTGAAGCAACATGTAAAATATCAATATTAATTGTGTCCTTAGATAGAGTGACAATAAAAAATAAAAGGAAAGCATATAACACTCCCGTTATGACATTATGGGAGCCTTAGGAACAATAAAGTAGATACATACATCAAAAAGGCAGGTGGCGCTTACGCCGTGAGTCACATGCAGTGCCATGTACAGCCAGAATATGAAAGTTATATTACCATATTAGTGAAGCACATAGAACATATATAACTCGAAACTTTAAGAATAATCAGTAATGGCTCTTAAGAGATAAATTACGAAGCCTGGTCAACAATCCAGTTAATATACATTCTCAGGGAGCCAAGGTATTAGAATAAGAGAAAATTACATGAGGGCCGATGTAGTGGCAGCCATACATCGTGAGAAAACCACATTACATAAAAGGCAGTGAGCTTAAAGATTTGAAAGTGCATTATAGCTTCCTGAGGAAATAGACTACTGAGGTTACCAACATTAATGTTATATATTAAACAGTACGGGTTTAAAGCCTTCGAAAAATTGTCTACAGGCAAGGTTCAACTGATCGTTCAGTATATTGCCGTCTTTGAGCTCTAGATGTTTAAAAATAAATAACTCTTGCCATAGATCTAGTTTCCGTCCTTTGACTTGTCTGTGTAGGATAACCGTGTCTTCTAATTGTTTAGGCGTATGGCCGGCTATCAAGAGGTGTTCAGCAAAAGTAGAGTTGTGAATATTCGCTCCTTTTTTACCTAATAAATCAAAAGCTGCATCCAGGTATATGGACATCAAATTAAAAATTGTGAAAGCAGGTATGGCTATTGACTTTAATCAACAGTGCCTAGATAAACACATTATCCCTGATTATGTGAAGGCGTACGTAAACTTTAAACAGTGTAACAGAGTGCCTTCTATTAAAAAGAAGTTAGTGCATTTAGTCATTTCGGACAGCACAGTTAATTTGTACAAGAAAAAAGATGTTCTTAATAGTGAAGCCTACTGTATACACCTCTTTTTAACTAAAGCCTTTAAAGATCTTTGTAATTTTCAAATTGACCACCTGTGGAATAGTATTAATGAATGGCTCTTTAACCGTAAAGGAGAAATTAAGGCTAGACATGAAAGAAAGCTTTTGAAGTTTAGTAATAGGACCACAAGTAAAATTGTTAATACAGCAGACAATAGTGTCAAGCACCTATTTTACGAAAGAGTACTAAATAAAACCAATATTACTTTTACGCAGGCTGAGAATGACTTGTTGTGTAAAGGCCTTAAATATAACTTGCCTGCTAAACTCGACAAGTTTCCAGTTATCTGTAATCTCATCGTAGATCTAAAAATCGGTTTAGAATCTCTGAAATTAGAGAAAACGGAGCAAGTCAAATGTGCCTACGAATGTAATAACATAATAGAAAAAGAAATTAAATTATTTCCTAATAGGCAGTCGGGCAAATATAGTATAGTAAAAAGCATTAATCATAAACTTAGAGAGCACGACGCCTTAGTCACTAAGAGTGACAAAGGGAACACCGCTGTCGTGGCTTATAAAAATGAATATATAGAGAAGACTGTAAAGTTTTTTGAGGAAAACGACATCACTGAGGTTACTGTAGATCCTACTGCTGAACTGAAAAATGAAATCCGGCGTACTTTAACTAATTCTTTCAGCCTGTTCAATAAGTTTCAAAAGAAAGGGCTTATAAATATGAACCTGAAACCACCCGTGCTCAGAAGTCAGTTTAAACTGCACAAACAAAATCACCCAATCCGCCCTGTAGTGAATGGTATAGGCAGTCCACATCACACTCTTGTGAGGTGCCTCCATTTTAAAATTAAAGATGCTTTCACATTTGAAAATAACTTTTCTGTAAAAAACAGTAAGGAATTAATTAACAATATTCAATCTGTAAGATGTACACCTGACACTAGACTGGTGTCCTTCGACATCGTCAGCCTTTATACAAATGTCCCGGATGATGAAACCATAGACCTTGTAAAAGAGAATCTGCTTAAGCATAAAAAACTAAGTGAAACTCAGATTGCGGAACTCATTGGTTTGCTTAAGGTCATTTTAAAATATAATTATTTCACATTTAACGGGAAAATGTACGTACAGCCAGATGGTCTAGCAATGGGTAGCCCCCTCGCCGGTATTCTAGCAGAGGTCTTCATTAACGCCCTGGAAACAACATTCTTCAATTCAAGTTCAGAATTACGCCAAAAAATCCGCTATTATGCACGTTATGTTGACGACATTTTCATTGCTTTTGATGGCACTGATCATGAGTTAGAGCAGCTCTTCAATACTTTCAACAGTTTACATGAAAAAATTTCCTTCACAAAAGAACTTCAAAATGATAAACGTGAACTTAATTTTCTCGATTTAACAATTTCTATACAAGATAATACCTTCCATTTCAATATCTTCCACAAAGAAACATATTCAGATAATGTCATTCCTGCTGACTCAACTCATCCAAAATCTCATAAACTGGCGTTTTTTCATTCCGCCATTCACCGAATGGTAACCACTCCTTTATCGCCTGCTGATCAACAAAAGGAATTGAATGTCATCAAAGCAATCGCTGTTAATAATGGGTACAATCAGAATATGATCGATTACCTGTTCAATAAGAAAATTTCCCAAAATTGTTCGACTTTGAGCAATAACCTCCCCACAGATACCACAGAAACTAAAAAAAATTATTTCCATCCCTTTCTTGGGTAACATATCATATAGGATTAAACGTCTTCTAAATAAAAAATATAACTGTAACGTCTCCTTCTCTACAGATAACAGTTTAAAAAGAAAACTTGTACAGTCAGTAGAGATTGCCAGCGATTGGTTTTCTAACTCAGGTATTTACAAACTAACCTGTAATAACTGCCCCTCATACTATATTGGTCAAACAGGCAGAGCTGTGAAAACACGATATAAAGAAGATCTATTAGGTAAAAAAGGAGCGAATATTCACAACTCTACTTTTGCTGAACACCTCTTGATAGCCGGCCATACGCCTAAACAGTTAGAAGACACGGTTATCCTACACAGACAAGTCAAAGGACGGAAACTAGATCTATGGGAAGAGTTATTTATTTTTAAACATCTAGAGCTCAAAGACGGCAATATACTGAACGATCAGTTGAACCTTGCCTGTAGACAATTTTTCGAAGGCTTTAAACCCGCACTGTTTAATATATAACATTAATGTTGGTAACCTCAGTAGTCTATTTCCTCAGGAAGCTATAATGCACTTTCAAATCTTTAAGCTCACTGCCTTTTATGTAATGTGGTTTTCTCACGATGTATGGCTGCCACTACATCGGCCCTCATGTAATTTTCTCTTATTCTAATACCTTGGCTCCCTGAGAATGTATATTAACTGGATTGTTGACCAGGCTTCGTAATTTATCTCTTAAGAGCCATTACTGATTATTCTTAAAGTTTCGAGTTATATACGTTCTATGTGCTTCACTAATATGGTAATATAACTTTCATATTCTGGCTGTATATGGCACTGCATGTGACTCACGGCGTAAGCGCCACCTGCCTTTTTGATGTATGTATCTACTTTATTGTTCCTAAGGCTCCCATAATGTCATAACGGGAGTGTTATATGCTTTCCTTTTATTTTTTATTGTCACTCTATCTAAGGACGCAATTAATATTGATATTTTACATGTTGCTTCAGTACGCCAATCGGCACATAGTTCGTGACCTGAGCGCCACCTGCCTTGGCTGCAATGCTACTACGCTGGCCGATTTTACTCAGTCGCTTATGCGCTCTCCAACTTCCATGTACTTATTTTTATTTGTCTGACAAACCCTATTCTCAGGGCTATATTTTATTTGGACTAATGGAGTTATGCAGATGTTTGTAAATACGACAACGACATACCACTCCATGTTAATGTAATACTGTAAGTACCAGGAAGCCTTCTCATATTTTGTAATACAAGATTCTCCTAATATATGTTAAACTCTATTCTTGACTTATGTTTCATACCTTTAATATAAATTACGATGTTCATTGTCCTCAGGCCGTCTTCTGAAGAAGATAGATTTAAATCTACCGAAACCTAGGTAAAGATTACTTTATCCTTTGCAACTGGTCGGCTGTTTTTTAATCTTATTACGTGGAACCGTTGCTGTTGCGCAGCTATGTTTAAAATACTGAAATACCTAAACAAAATTTTTCTCCATTGAATAGTGATGATAAATCCTTTCTTAAAGCATAAATGGAAAAAAAAACACCCTCTCTCATTAACATGTGGGGAACTGACATACCTGCAGTCAGGTGTGACACACATATACGGATAATATGATTCCTTGATCATGTTACAAGCTTTCAGGGATGATGAAGAGGGGTTTTCAATTTGAGATAAGGGGCCCTAGTCTGGAAATGACCTGGTCGAAACTTATAACCGAATATTATTCTGTTACCTCTGACAGTGGACTTCTTCTACTGCAAGCTCTTTGCTTTGCTATATTTTGGGAGGGGGTAGTATGGACCAAACCAAAGAATAATGTCCAGTAAATATAGGTTCTAAAATGAATACCTTCCAGCTATCAGCACTTGTTCAGCAGAAGAGATGTGTTTTCATAGTGGAATAGATGAACAAGTTCTCATAGCTCCTAAGTTTCCATACACACTTTAGAGACTACCTACATTTATTGGACTTTTTTTTGTACATATTACCTCCTTCCAAAAAATGGAAAGCAAAGAGCTTGCAGGAGAAGAGGTACACTGTCAGAGGTACCAGAATGTTTTCTGCTTATAACTTTCGACTCAGTCTCTTACCTCAAATTGGCACATTTAACCATCTCCATCATCCCTGAAAGTTTGTGACATCATTATGGAATCACCTTGTATAGCTACTAGTCTCCTACTGAGTAACACCCCAGGTGCTGGACAGACTGCTAATCATTACTGGCAACAATCAGCTCAAGGTCAGAATGGGTTCTCGATGGGTCTGTCTGTCTCCTGTGTCCCTATACCTGAATATACTGGCAAATAATAGCCTTTCTTTTGAGTGCACTAACTCCAGAAACACATGCTGTCCCTGATGGAAACAAGCATTTTGGGGAAAAAAGATTAAAATAGACATGTTTTAGTCTGAATTGTTTCCATGAAAGACGCATGTCATGTTCTTAATGGTGTAATATAAAAATTCCTTCCAGAGGTAGGCAACAATATTCTGTTCAGCATTCAATGATAAATACAAAAAACTTATCAAAGTTTTAATTTTGTTTTCCTTTGACATGACACATTATAGAGAAACACATCATGTCTAAGGAAAATAAAATTTGTGATGAAGACTAAACTATCAGTCATTAAATGCTGAAATTGTTAGGTACACAGGCTTTTTCACTAGTTCCTATCTAACATATCTGTCCTCTTTTACTCCATCTATGCACTCATACCTTCGCTGCCACTAAACCAAGTATTGGTTTTGATGCTGACTCTTGTTTGTTACAACACTATAAGAGAGAGTATACTGGAGTGCAGCATCAGGTAATTATTTGATTGTGCAAATAATTACAAAAAATATGGTAATTTTCACTGATGCAGAATATGTATATATGGCATATGTTTTATGGTCTATATGATGGCAGTGTTGCTGCTGGTGCTGCTCCTGTTGCTGTTGAAGAATACCATCACCACTTTTTTATACGAGTCATTCCAGATCAAAACTTTTTTTTACAAGCTTTCAACTGACAGCATAAATGTAGTAATTTATTTACATCATTTTGTTCTTCACTGCAAGGCAAGTCAAATAACTGACCCCACGTGTCAGTGTGTGTTCTTGCTGTCTTCTAGTGGTAAACCATACGAAGCACTGCAAAAATTACCCACAAATTGGTGACCATGCAACACTCTTAGAATGAAATGATAATTAGATCAAGACCCTAAGCTGTTGACAGGTGTTGATATACATCAATGGGGACAGTTGAAAATGTGTGCCATGTCCGAAAGAACAGATACCATCTTCATATATTTAAGGTTAACCAGCCATGTCTTTCGGACATGTCCAAAAGAACAGATACCATCTTCATATATTTAAGGCTAACCGGCCATTTACCTTCTTCTTCTGTGCTGGATGCACACGCATTGCCCGAACTCTTACGGGACTTGGTAAGATTGTCTGCCGCGAGTAATGAGTGTAATGGGCAAGGGCACTACGAATGTAGTGTATGGACATAAAGTTGGGAATGTGGGTCTCACGGGGAGCATGCAAGGGATAAATCCCTGCAGTCATCCTATTCTCTGTACCCTCGGTGGCTCAGATGGATAGAGCATCTGCCATGTAAGCAGGAGATCGTGGGTTCGAGTCCCTGTCAGGGCACACATTTTCAACTGTCTCCGTTGATGTATATCAATGCCTGTCGAAAGCTTAGGGTCTCGATTTAACACTTTCAGACCTGGCGTCCAATATATTGGACACTGACTTTTATACATATTTTATAACAGTAAACAATTTCATTCACCATTGAAACCCTGTTGCCTGTTTACTGGACATCTCTCACATTAAGAACCATGCATCTTGCTGCCCTCTGTTGCTGGAACTGTGTACTACATCGAAAAACAATCAAGATGATGGACCCGTTGCGAAATACTCCAGATAAGGCTTATTTACGTGTTAAATGCTGCAATATACACATCTTCAGGTGCTCAAAAAAATATATATTGGGTAAGAGCCATCTGTAGAGATTGCGTGTAACATAAGAGATGTAAGGTTATGCACATAACTGAGCTATTATGACACTAAATTACATCTTCCAAAATTCTGGACATCAGGATTCGGCAGTAATATTTTTTTCCCAATAAGCTGCAGTGAAGGCATTGATATTATGGTTGTTTTCAATCTACTACTGTCTTATAATGTTCTTTCAATTAATGTTGCATTTCTCTTTGGATTCATAGCATAATATATTAGCTAATAAATTATTTTATCTGTGGTATCCAGTGATTAGCTTTGTATTTAATGACATTTTCATCTGTAACATACATGATAGTTTGCTAAAACTCGGTTTTTGTTTGTAGATCACAGGAAGGTATATGACACAACAAATCCAGACCACCTCAAGGAGATCCTGGACCTCTTAACAGCAGGAGATGTTTCTGATATCGAAATCAAGATTTACAATGACAAAGACCATCTTGAAAATATTCCAGGTGCTGTTTCCACAACTCCAATGATAGGAAGTGAGAAAATGACAGTGAAAGATGATTTGTTGGTGACACAATTTGAATTCACAGAAGATGCAGTGGAGGTAGCGTCAGTTCATAATGGCCTAGAAGGTGATGAAGAGCCACATGAGCTATCTGCACCTGCAGGGATTGTATGTAATAGTGAACCAGAATATGACTATCACACTAGGAAAGAAGAAATAAAGTATAGATCTCACCCTTGGTCACTTCCTCCTATTCATTTTGAGAATCAGTGCTATATTGATCAAGAAATTGAAGAAGAACCTGTCTGTTACTTTATGAAATATGTAATTGAGCAAGAATGGGAAATGTTTTCGAGCAACACAAATATATATGCATTACAGTCTGGTTATACAAATTTCAAACCAACTAACCCAGATGAAATAAAAGCACTCATTGGCCTGCATATAGCGATAGGAAATTTGAAATTTCCTCGAGTGAGATTTTACTGGGACAAGTTTGTTGGAATATGTTTATTCTTAGATTCTATGACTAGAGATAGGTTTTTCCAGTTGTGAAATGCTCTGCATATTGTCAACAATTTGGAACGCCCTGCAAACTCAAGTGGCAAATGGTATAAAGTTCAACCTTTGTATAATGTTTTCAGAGGAAGATGTTTAGAGCTCTCCCTTGAAGAATATTTATGTACTGATGAACAGATGGTTCCATTCAAAGGTCAGCTTTCAATCAAGCAGTATGTGAAAGGCAAGCCGTTAAAATATTTGTTTTGGCTGGAAGATCTGGTGTTGCTTATGGCTTCCTAATATATCAGGGTAGTGCGACTGAGATTGATGAACAGAACAAGAAACTATTCAGTTTAGGAGCGTCTGTTGTTCTCCATTTGTGTGACAGAATAAAAAGTGAAGGACACAAGCTATATTTTGACAATTACTTCTCTTCTTATTGTCTTCTTCAAGTATATAAACAAAGAAAATTTTTTGCTGCTGGAACAGTTCGTGTAAACAGGTTTTCTTCTCCTACGTTGATAAATGACTAAGATATCAGAAAGAAGGAGAGAGGATTTTCTAACCAGATTGTCAGTAGAGACAATAATGTAGTCCTGGCAAAGTGGCTTGATAACAGAACTGTGGTATTGGGTTCAAATTTTGTTGGAATAGGTAAAGAAGACACTGTTGAACGATGGGACAAAACCTCAAGATCATACGTTAAAAATCAAGCGCCCTGAAGTTATTAAATTGTACAATGAATCAATGGATGGAGTAGACTTGTTTGATCAGCTGATTGGACTGTACAGAATCTTTATTACATCCAGAAAATGTACTCTAAGAATGCTGATGCATGCTGTTGATTTTTCTTTGGTCAACAGCTGGTTAGAATATCGAAAACACTGTTCAGTGAAAAAAATTCAAGACAACAAAGTATTCGACTTACTGCATTTTCGAATGAGTGTAGCTGAAAGTCTTGTGAGAGCAGGGACAAACACAAAGAGAAGAAGAGATAGGCCAGGCAGTGAAGAACCTGGAAAAGAGACTCAACAGGAAAGATCCAGAGCAGAGAGATGATCTCAATCAAATGTACAATACGATGGTGTTAATAATCTCCCAGTGGTAGATCAACGCAAAGATGGAGGTACATGCAAAAACACACCATGTCAAGGGAAATCAAAAAGAATCTGTTCAAAATGTGATGTTCACCTTTGCCTAAAAATAGATGCAAATTGCTTTGTGGCCTTTCATAGAAAATGAATGTAAATAAAACTGTCTTCTGTAAGTGTTCAACTTATTAACTGTTCTGTAAATCATAATACCAGTAGTTAAAATTATTAATATAACGTATAGATTCCTGTATTTTACAAAAGAATTACACCCGTGAAAAGGTTTTGCACTATAAACATTGCTGTATAATTTGTAACTACTGACTTCTTATTTCACATTATCAACACCTCCGAGACCCGATGTCCAATTTATTGGACAACATTTCATTTTTTAAACCAAGTATGACATATTGAAATTTTGCTCGAATATACAATAAATAGGTCCATATAGACATCATAAAGTGCAAATCTTTTTTTCTATTTTTAAAATAATTCAGGACTGAAGGGGTTAATCATCATTTGCTTTTTCTCATGTTCGTGGTTTTGCTGACTGACTATTACTGACACCAAACTTAAGTAATTACGTCTAAGTTCAAGTTCAACCAATGCGTTAAGCAATGTAAACAATCCTATGCAGCATGGGCTGATGACATAAAATGCTTGGTATGCAAGTGTGACTTTACCTGTAATGGATGCGGGCTCCTTACCTTCATCCATGATGTTATTATACATCTCACTCTAGATCATGATGTTCATGTGAAAACTTTAGAAGTTTCTGATCCCAACATGAGTGATGTGTTAAAAACTGCCAAAGCTCATGAAAAAACTGTGTCGGCACAAGCCCAGTTTCACGATTCACGATTCCTCAGGTGTTGATGTTGTTAGTAATTTAAGTTGCAATGTGCTCCACGATCACCTGATGACTTCCAATCAAGGTCATTATCTCATTTACAGAGCACCCATTTCTCCAGTAGTCCAGCAACACGGGTTCAATAGTTAGTGCAGAAGTTAGCAATTCCTCAGCCTCATTGAGCATATGTGCACAAATGGAAGCTCTTTGTCCGCCACTGGCATGTCCTCAACTGAGCAGAGGCTCATTCGGTGTTTTCCTCCTCCTCCTCATTGGCAGACACCAAAAACATTCAAGGTAGAATGAAATTTTCACTCTGCAGTGAAGTGTGCGCTGATATGAAACTTCCAGAGCACTTGCCCACGTAAGGCAAAAGTCCCGAGTTCGAGTCTTGGTCCGGCGCACACCCTTTTAATCTGCCAGGAAGTTACATTCAAGCCGTCAAATCATGTCCATATGGTGGACCGCAGCACAACTGACTTTACTGCCCTACTAGTGACAACATCTGTTTTGCATGGTGCAAATTGCAGCACCTCACGAGTGTCTGCTTCAGCTGGTGTGCATTGTCAACTTTTGCCATCAGTATGCTCCATGCTATCTTGTTGATTCCCGTGGCAGCAACAGGTGAAATGCAATGTCTTGTGTTGTAACTGGACAATGCAGATTTCCAGTTGGACACAAGTGTGAACATTTTTCTGATTAATGAGGACACATACTAGCACAATGGCTCTCCATAGCTGTACTCTCCTAAGTGCAAAGTGGTGACATACAATGCCCAGTCAATCCTGTTGCAGGGTCAGACAGTTGACCAAGCTAAGTATAAAAATATTGCTCAGCAACTAACCTTGTTCATAGTAAATTCTTGGATGATGACTAATGTTTTTGGCATAGATGCTTTTACGATTTTGTGTTTTCAAATTCAAGACCAGGTTAATTTAGTTTCACCTGCGATCCCATTCAAGGAACTTGGTATGTTGTGTGTACAATTTAAGCAGCCATTTGAACCAACATTGGTTTGTGCAACAGAGTTCCAGGCCCAAACTTCCTTAAGCCAATGGGTCGTGTCTAAGTTCTGTAGGGCTCTTCCGGTGCCTTTCACCATGTGCGAGCAAGTTAAAGCAGAACTAGATAACTAGATATGTTGCAAAGTATGGGTGTTCTACTACCAGTATCATTGAGCCAGTGGGCTACATCCTTGGTCGTGGTTCAGAAACCTAATGGCTCACTTTGCATTGGTGTTGATTTTAAGTCTATCATTAATGCTCAAGCAATTGTCAATTTGTATCCACTTCCTCGACAGGAGGAATGGTTGGCTAAATTGACTGTGGGGCCAATATTTTTCAAAGACAGTTCTTGCCAATGTCTACTTTCAGTTACCTGTACATAATCAGACAAAACAGTTTTTAGTTGCCATTTGGGGTCGCAAGTGCTCCCGTGATATTTCAAAGAAATTTTGTGCAACTCATCCATGGTATCCCCAACTGTGTTAATTATTTAGACTTGTGTTACTTACTGGGGCTATGTGAGAGCAGCACCTGTGAATTCTACGGATGTTGCTTGAGTGGCTCCAAGCCCACGATCTGTGCTGTTGGCTTGACAAATGTAGTTTCTTTGTGCTGAGTGTCAAGTACTTGGGTCATATATTAAGTCAAGATGGGCTCACTCCGATGCAGAATCATGTGGCAACAATCACTGACTTACTGGCTTCTAAGAACCTCAAAGAACTACAGTCGTTCCTTGACATAGTAAATTATTACACCAATTTTATTCCAAATGTGACCCACATTTCCCATTTGCTCATTCAATTGTGTATAGAAGGTATTAAATAAGTGTGGTAAGAGGCATTCCAGAAAGCTTTTATGCAACTTCAATAGTGCCTTAGGCTGGCACCTTGTTTAGCTTTTAGCTATATTCCATCATGGCATCCATTTGACACTTGCTGCTGATGCATCAGATTGGGGTCTGGGTTACCTACGAGATCCATTATCGGTCCACCATGCAGCACTCTAACGTGGACGCACTTTCCTGGTTGACATGTGGCTCATATGCTGAATTTGGTAGGCATGAGGCCCTTTGTTTTGCCCTAAACACAAACCAGCAACACACCGTCGATGGATTTCCAATTATGGTGTACAAAGTAGCACCAGAGACTGTCTGTGATCTGTTTCTCTGCAAGGTGGTGTCTGCTGTACGGTGGAGTTGGCCAGAGCATTTGCCTAAGGATGCTGATCTGGAATGATACACACATTTTTCCTTATGGCACATGCTTAATGTTATCAAGGGGGTTATGTTGTTGGGTATGGATGATACTGAATGCCAAGTGTTCGTTCCTCTCATGCTCCGCCCACGCATAGTGCAACTCCTCCACATTGCACATTGGGGAACGTGCAAAAGGAAGGAAATAGCATGGCATCATGTGTATTGGCCTGAGATTGATGCCATCAATGAATGCACTACACAGAAGTGCCATGTCTGCGCCAACAACCAGTCTGCCCCAAAGCAGAGGTTCAACCCTTGGCTACAGCCTGACTGGTCCTGGCATAGGGCACATGTTGATTTTGCTGGTCCATTAGGGGGAGTGATGTAGTTGCTTGTTGTTGATGCCCTCTCTAGCTTTCCATATGTCACATGGATGGCTAAATTACAACAGCAACTACCATCCATGCGCTGGGCGTTATATCTGTGATACAGAGTTCCCTTCCACTTTAGTTTCTGACAATGTCCCTCAGGATTTTTTTCATTACAATGGGAGTGAGCACCTGACCACCATTCCTTTCTATCCCATATTCAATTCAGAAACTGAACAGATGGTCAGGACCTCCAACATGCAGATGTGCAAACTAATGATGACAACTTAATTTGGTGGCCTAAGCTGCTCCCCAGACTCTGTTGATCAGCCAGGACTCTCACAGATGGCACCATCTACCACCCCAGCCAAACACGATAATGACCCTCTGAAGGTTTCATTGACAGGCATTTGTACATTTCTCTCTCCCTTCCCATGGCAAAGTTGGCAGAAGCTGGGCCACTTTCGGTCCTATATGCCGATTAAAGTGGGGAGAGATTTATTATCTGAGGGTGATTTGGATTCCCTGTCTAGCCTGTCATCACAGATACTCAGGTTCCATGTGACAGATGCTACTTGCGGCTGCAGAGGGTGTGGCTGCAGTGGCAAGCATGTGGGGTGGCACCACCCCCTGATGAGTGTTTACCAATATACTACAGCCCAGCAATTGCAGCCAAACTCTCACCAGTCACTTAAGTCTTAGTTACACACGACTGAATTGCAGAGCTTCGACCTTACCTGATTTACATTTGCAATTGGATTTTTCTCCTTGGATGGTTGTATATGCTTTAGATAACTTAGCTATGCTCTGGACTTGTGATGGTTGTTAGTTCACTTCGTGATCTCTACTGTGATTCATCTCCAGAACTGTCTGCTTTTTGTTTTGTTCTGTCAGTCTCTATGTTACCGTCAGTTCAAGTTATCATAAACTGTGTTTCTACCTACACAGAAATAGCATAGAAAACTTAGCCCCTGGTGAAGATTTTGGAGGCAGTCATCAAACGCTTAGTACTTTACCTGAAACTGATGTAGCAAGTAAACCAAGAACTTTTTATTTAAGAACTCCATCACAAAAGACTTTGTAACAATATGTGTATGAATATTATTACGACTGTTTAAGTTAGTCCTATAACTAGCATGCAGAAACTTTCTACATATCTTGATAACTTGCAACCAAATGTATGATGAGCATTACGTACAGAAAACTTGTAAAGGGAAGTGTACAGTTTAACACCCTTTTGATAGTGAAGTACTTAGAAGGAGAGGAAGTTTGTACCCCCTTCACCTTAAGTGGAAGCAACATCTTTACATCAGAAACTGTGCTTTGTGGCTTGAATTTTGTCACTGGATAAATAATAATCATGCTGAAGCCACCTTTGAACAGGATGGAATCAATAACACACTTAATAACCATTCATGGTTGCATTACAATCCACATGGTCCAGTGGAAAATAATTTCAGGGTTACTTTTATGTATCAATGTAGTGTCTGTAATGATTAGTGATATGTTCATAGGTCCAGCTATTTTTGGAGATCATATTAAGGGAGACAATAACTTGCATTAAAAAAAAAAAAAAACATCTATAGAACAATCAGAAAACATCTCATTGGCCACACATAATAGTTATACTTCCAAAATTATGGAGCTCCTTCACACCAGGTGCAGCTGCCCTGCACTGCACCTGGCTAGGTATGACATTGCTGTATACTATACAGTACTCACTCAGGTGATGAACAGGCTTCAATATGACAGACAAAGGAATGAAACTTGGAGAATGGAACATAAATGATTTCAGGTATGTTGATGATACTTCTCTTCTAACATAGAAGAGGAAATATATTGACCAACGGTTGTTCAGAGTAAAGGCATAAAATGAAACTGTTGAGCAGAAACAAATGTGAAGATATCCAACATCATGATTACTAAAATTAACTAATTAATGCAGCATCAGTATCATGGAAATTACCCAGCATTCAGCAAAAAATGGCTGTAATGGCAAACCTCTGGACAAACTTTGTTGTAACCCTACCTGAGGAAACCACATAAGGTGTAAATTAGGCATCCTAACTGGGATACAAACTGAGACCGTTCTGATTATGATTCCGGTATTTTGCCACTGAAGCCATCACCCTCACTTTGAACACTTGCTAGCACTATGGGAGTTCTGCATTGTTTTCATATCAGATTTTGTGGAAGTTGTTCGTTACTACTTCCTTAAGACCAAAAGTAGATATTTCCAGAAGCATGAAAAAAAAAAAATCAATAACCTAATGTGGAATGAGAACCATAGTGTGGCTTGAGATTCTGCTTATAATTTTTTCCAAATACTGTGCACCTAAAAATAATTTATCAAAGTCTCAAGTGCCTGTCAATCTGGAACCTGTGCGTTCCATATTCCTTGCAAAATCAACATAGACGGTCATATAAATACTTAATCTACGGAATGCTAAGCCATATATAACTGTGTACTGTTTTTAAATAACTAACCAAACAGACCTGACATTTTTAATAAATCCATGAACTGCCAAACAAATTCACATCAAAATTAACATCAGTATACTGGTAACAGATGCAGGACACCAAATAATGGAAAAACCTCCAACATAACTACATATGAAAAGTTCATGCTGTAACATCAGGTTAACAGTTGCAAATACATTTCTCGAGTTGTCACCAGAAAAAATTGTATAAGACCCATGATATTTGTTCAAAGCGACTGTTTGACATATTCAGGTAGTTCTGGTATTTGCTATTGACACAAGTGATTATATTTCTGTAGCAGCATCCAAATTTATCAGGGCCATGAGCAGAAATGAGATATGTGGAAAAGCTCTTACGGCTGGAGAAAAAGAGCACTCCTTGTGACCCCAGCTAGGAACCGAAGATAAGCATTATGCAAATTCCCCATGGGCAATGACTATGCTGTTGGACATCGTTATGGCTAAAAGCTGAATTAATTATATTATTAAGTAAGCCATACATATCCTTGTGGCAGACGATTTCCTCAATAGGGACGCGGGAGTCAATTAAGTGCTGGCTGCCAGTAAATGAAAATGTGAGAAACAAAAATCTCTGATAATATACAACACAGCATGCTGCAAAGGTTTAATTCAGTTTTTAGAAGCAGGCAGCAGCATAGTTGTTGCCCATGATGCACGTTCTGAAGGTCTTGCTGTGGTTTTCAACAAGGAGCTCAATGAGTTCTATTTTTGTCACTGCATGACCCCAATAAATGAATATTACCAATTGCATTTCACAGCAGTAACCACCACAACTACATGAAGATATCAAGTAGCTGATTCAAAGAAATATTGTGGGACTTATCACAAAGTTATCCAGTGGCAAACCTGAAAAGCATATTTGTAATGCCGGTAAAGCTGCAATGTCACATCATGTTAAGATTTAATTACTTTATTATTCTTAAAGTTGAGTAATAATGAAGAGACAGGTACTTGAAAATACATACACAGAATAACATCTGATTTGGTATTGGTAGTCTTACCATTCATTACTCGCATGTAGTATGGCTTCAGTAACTCATCAGACAATGCACTGATTTTCTTGTGTAACAATGACAACAAATGTTTGTACTCACTGTCAACAGTATATCTGTCCTGTAAACAGAGACACAATTTCAGTGTGATTCAAATGTATAACACTTTGGCTTATAGCAGCTATTTACAAACTTACAAGTTAAATCTCAGATTCACTTAAAATAACAAGAGCTGTTACACAGAAATAACTTTATTTTTCCATGGAAAAAAGAAAAAGACACAAAGTATAAATCCACTGGCAAGGCACATATTTAAAGTTTACTTGCATATAATTGCAAGGATTCTAGATATTATTTGTAAAGGAGCAGTGAGGTGTTGAAGAGAGAGAGGTGGTAAATGATTTACAATTTGTTTTCTGGTCCCCTTACCAGGAATGGAAGAGAGGTATGTCACTCTGCAATAATATTTTACTATCTTATTTTATATGTCTAGATCCATAGGATAAAACTGAGCAAATATACATAATGGAATGAATCAGTACACTAATTAGAATCAGAAATGTTAATAAAAGAGAAGACAAAATTTACATGAATTATATGAAGATGACAAGCTGCCGAGTAAGAAACTAGCATGATCAACAACATAACACATGAAATAGCTTAATTTTTATCCAGGAACTCCCCAACAGCGTAGAAGGGATGTGGTATGAGGAAATTCTTCAGTTTAAACTTAAAAATGTTTGCATTACTGCAATGTGATTTTCATTTTTGTAGTAGCTTACTGAAAATGGATGTAGCAGAATACTGCATGCCTTTTTGCACTAGAGTCAAGGGCATGTGGTGCAAATGCAGATTGGATTTCTGCCTAGTATTAACTGAGTGAAAGCTGCTAATTCTCAGGAACAAGCTCATTCTGTTAACAATGAAAGACATTTAAAAAATGTGAATATGTTTGTGAAAGTGATGCCTCATTTTTTCCCTTCAGTTCTATTTCATTACTGATTTATTAAACTGTGAAGCATAAAAATGCTAAATGAACTTTCTTTGGTGTCCAAAATAAGAGTGTGATGCTAAACTTGCAACTTTATATCAGTATTTTTAGTTATTTTTCAGTTTCCTTCCAAAATTCTCAACAAATTTATTTATTATAGTATGTAAATAAATAGAACATTCAGCTGAAAAATGAACTGTTCAAATCATGAGGCACTGTCAGTTTGAAACATACTTCTGAAAATGTTGAAATTCAGCTTTACTCAAAGAAACATACACTACCTGATCAAAAGTATCTGGACACCTGTTTGTGGACATTAATATGTGGTGTAGCCAGACTTTCCTTTTATGACTGCTTGAACTCTGTTAGAATCACTTTCAATGAGATTTCTGAATGCCTGTGGAGGAATGGCAGCCCATTCTTCCTTGAGAGCCAAATCAAGAGAAGGTTGTGATGTTGAATGCTGGGGTCTGGAGTGAAGTCAAAGTTCTTTTCCAGGAATGCTAATATACACATAGTATAGCCTCACAATGTTGCATTGTAATGCTGATACAATCAATATTGTCTCTAAACTGTTCCTCCACTGTTCACAGTACACAATGCTGTAAAATATACTTCTGCATTTGGTGTTCTCTTAAGCACAATAAGGGGACTACACCCTAACCAACACACCTCTATAGTGGAACACTACCTCTTTCGTATTTTACTATTGACATTACACATGATGACAGGTAAAGTTCTTCAAGCATTTGCCAAACCAAAACACTTCTATTGGACTGCCACAGGGTACAGCATGATTCATTATGCAAAATCACTTTTTTAGAGTCATCCACTGTCCAATGGAATCACCATGTGAAGCATTGTTCAGCATTCCCTACAGAAATTTGTGGCTCATGAGGAGATGCTCAACCACTGTGCCCAATTCTTTTTAACTTTCTGCACATACTCATTGGGCTAGTTGGACTGCTGGCAGCACTGTGGAACTCATAAGCAATTCCTTCTGCTGATTTCATGTGAATTTTTACAACCACCCTCCACAATGCTCAACAGTTCCTGACCATCAGTACATGAGGTCTGCTTGGTCTTTGTTTAGATGCAGTTATTCCTTCGTGTTTCCACTTCACAATCAAATCACCAACAGTAGACTTGGGTAGCTTTAGAAGGGTTGAAGTGTTGCTGATGGATTTGTTATTCAGTTAACATTCAATGACTAGTGCATGTTCGAAATCACTGAGCTCTCCTCACGGTCCCTATCAGTTGATACTGCTTCTGTGGTGTCACCGCCAGACACCACACTTGCTAGGTGGTAGCCTTTAAATTACCTGCAGTCCATTAGTATACGTCGGACCCGCGTGTCGCCACTATCAGTGATTGCAGACCGAGCGCCGCCACACGGCAGGTCTAGTCTAGAGAGACTCCCTAGCACTCGCCCCAGTTGTACAGCCGACTTTGCTAGCGATGGTTCACTGTTTACATACGCTCTCATTTGCAGAGACGACAGTTTAGCATAGCCTTCAGCTACGTCATTTGATACGACCTAGCAAGGCGCCATATTCAGTTACTATAATCTGAACAGATAATATTGTGAATCATGTACCGTCAAGAGCGACGTTCATCATCAATGGATTAAAGTTAAGTATCAAACTAATTACGTCCGCTTTCTGAATTCTCATTCCTTGTCATGTTCCAGACCTCACGTCAGTATAGTTCTTCCCTCCTCACGCCAGCCTGCGTGAGCTAAAACGCGTGCGTTTCGGCCTCCACTAGTAACACGGTGTTGGCTCTTCTGCCAACACAACAGCTTCTCTATTGACAACTCCCTCCCGCCTTTTATACTGGTGGGTCTACTTTTTCTGACATCTAGTGGTCATTCTGAGGTTACACAGGGATGTCTGGGTACTTCTGATCAGATAGTATAATCTATTACTCACTATTACTATAATCTATTACTCACTATTTTGTCAAGTAATTATTATTTTTATTATTATAAAATCATTTAAAAACCACCTTACTTTGGCAAACTGCAGCAGTGTTTGAGGACAGAAATTCAGCAAAACATTTGTTGCTTCCTTTGTTGAGACACACAGCACCTGGAGGCTGAGGTTTCCATGAAGTTGTGGGTGTGTTTGAACAAATTGGTAAACTTCTACAACACACTCCTTTGGAAGTTTCCCAGAGCAAAGAAGGCACTATGAAATGCAAAATTATATTTTTACAATCTGGGAAGATGTGAACCTTTGACATAATAATGTATACTTTTATCTCTAAGAAATAAGTCCAATTGGTCCCAAACATTGGAGCCCACACAATGTGGGAATATTGTAGTATCATTTTTTAAATAGCATAGCTCACTCTTAAGCAGCAAGAATATAATACCAAACATATGTTCTGACTAATTATAGCCACTCCTCTACAAACTGTACATAATATACAATTAAAAATTGATGAGTATTTCATTCTTGTATATGAAATACAGAGGTGAGATTCATTAAAATTAAAAACTAAATGCTTAGCTACTTTCCCTGCAGAAATATTACAAAAGGGATAGGTGAAGCAGATGTTCTTTGCCCATGCACCAGTGTGTCTGACTATTATACATAGTACAAAAGAACATGAATTGCAGCACATTTCAGATGCTAAATGTAAACTTTAAGCTTTGCCTAATGTTAAGTTGTAATCGAGTCACTTAATACACTTTATGCATGAGGTTCAAAGTGACAACAGACAAGCTTTAAGCAGTTCAATGAGTATCATATGACCCACCACAATAGGAAACAAAAGAATGAGTGAAGAGGTGACTATCTGTCAGTTTATCTTCTCTTTTCTTTCTTTACAAGGTAGTTATACATTTGCAAGGAAAATTATATAATTTTACATTAAATTTTGGAACTGGTTCAATATCCCTGCCAGTGGATAAAATCGGTAGCAGTTCGAAGGTTTGAAAGCTAACAACAGACAGTTGTCACCAGAGGTGTCAGTGATGGGTCACGTGGCCTCAGTCAATAACAGCACAGGTCTAAGCAAGCAGCTGCACAGTAGTTTTATTAGTATGCTGCATGACTAACTACCATTCACGCTTAGCTGCTATTGGGTACCGATCCTGCTTTCGGACTTTGACTTTCTGGCTATCGTTACTGTTGTTTCTTCCATGTACTCCTAATGATACACTTGCCTTTGTTTATGGGTTACACATTTGTACCAGGAGCAGACATAGAAGCGGTGCCAAGTCTTACCCTACCATGTTTATGGTGACACATTCATACCCAGTGCATCAAGTCCCTGGAACTTTGGCAACAACAGCTCCAGTTACAATGACTCCGACTACAACAGCAACAGTTTGAAGTTCAAGAGCATGCTGTTCTCCTGCAGCTCTTGTCTCAGCAGTAACAACCACATTAGTCGGTGGCTGTGGCTATGCCCTCAATCACTGTTCATTGCCTTCAATGAGTCTTCATATGGCAGGGAAGTCTGTCTCTACCATTCTGAACTGTACTGTTATGCTTATGGCATTTCTGGTGAGCAGCAAAGTGCATTACTCTTGTCTTGTAGTAGTTGTTTATACTAAGTGGTACAGAAATCGCAACCACTTTCAGATCCAAATGAATTATCCAAAATATGGATACAGCTTGGGCTGCCAACATGCATGCTCTTTTGCTCACAAGTCCAATTTTACATGCCAGAGCTGTGCAGATTTGTATGCAGAATCATTGACTAAGGGTGTGATTTTGCACCTTGCCCCTGACACTGAGGTCACATCTAAATCTTTGGCCAAGTCCAATTCCATTCTTTGTGAAGCACTTAAAACCACTAAATCTTTCAAGATTGCTTCAGCAGCAGACCATACCTTTATGGATGAAATTTGAATTCCCCAAGTTGTTAGTCACCATTACATGCAGCAGTCAATTGGTGATTCTAACTCATCATCTAAAATTATGGTTCCAAGTCTTGCCCAAGTCCACAGGTGTCCAGATCACCATCATCTCATAAGATATTATTCTGCTGTCCACTCAGCATCAAGTGATCTTTTTTGTAATGTTAATTGGGAAGGTTAGAAATGCCCTTGCACCTTGGCATTGCAATCTACTTCACATATGTCAAAGAAACTTCTGTCCTATGCACATGCCTGCATTGTGCAGCAGATCACTAGGCTTAAAGAAGGTGTGGTCATCTTGTAGAAGTGCATCAACAAGTGACCCACCGGCCGTGCCCTCAGCTGCAGCATGAGGACAACACTGTGGTCCACACCATCATTACTACGGAGAATGCAGCTGCCCTGCTAACAAGTGTGAAGTGAAGTCACATAAGAGGTATGCACCCATTTTTATGTAATTTGAAGGTTGTATCAGTGCTATAGTGGTTGCTATAAAAGTTCATAGAAGTCACAGGTTGTGTGGTGACTACTTTCTTTTCAGTACACATTTGAATTTATACGTCATTATCAGATTAATCAGGCTTTAGGTAAACACATCATACATATGTATGGAGTTATTTATTTTATCCATAAAACAATGTGAGTTTCATACTGATTTATGGATAAGATAGATGCCTCCATACATACGTATGACTTGTTCACCCAAACCCTGAGTTAACAAGATCGAGGAAAATAGCTCATTACCAGCCAAGTTCTTTATCGACCTTACAATTAAGGATAAGGCAATCCAGCTACAGGTGGACACTGGTGCTATGGTCAGTTTGATCAATTGTCCAACATATGTCACTGAAGTTGAACCCTATATGGTGGTAAATTGCCAGCTACAACAAACAGCGAATACTGTTAAAAGGCCAAACAACTATATCAGCTTCGTACAGAACATAGCCCAACAAATAACAGTTTTTGTATCAAATAGTAACATCACAGAAAATTTATTTGGCATGTATGCCTTCCAAAGTTTTGGCTTCTCAATCCAATATTCTGTAAACCTGGTGTCAGATGATAGCCACATAAAGAAATATATGCATTATGCAAGGCCTAACATCAAGTTTTTGTTCCCAGATTGGAGAAAGCCAAATCATTCGAAGGTCATGTAACGCTCATGCATATGGTGGAGCCGCATTTTTTAGGGCTTGCCAGGTGCCAAAGTCCCTTTGAATCTAGTCAAAGAGGAACTAGACTGGTTGGCCCAGTTGGATGTTATTGAACCAGTCACATCAAGCGAGTGGGTCATATTGCTGGTTGTAGCCAAAAAACCATCTGGGAAGTTGTGGCACTGTAGAGACTTCAAAGTGACTGTCAACTTTCAAACAGAGGTGGACACGTATCTCATTCCTCGGATGGAGGAACTCTTCACAAAATTGGGTGGGGGCAGGTACTTCTCCAAAATCGACTTGGCTAAGGTGTATCTACAGCTTTCTACAGACCACACCTCTCAAAAAATTCTAGTGGTAAATACCCCCCACAGCCTCTTTAAATTAAAAAGAGTGGTCTTCAGCATCGCCAGCGCACTGGCAATCTTCCAACATTTTTTGGAGCAGCTGTTCCAGGATGTGTCATCGTGCATAACTACTTGGATGACATGTTCATGAGTGGATCCATGACAGAAGAACATTTAACAAACCTTGAAACTTTGTTCCAAGTCTTGCAGGAAGTTGAGTTAAAGTGCAGCTTAGAGAAGTGCAGTTTTTTCGAACTATAAATTGAATTCTTGGGCCACATTTTCTCTGCTACAGGGATTCAACCAACCAACAAACAAGTAGAAGCTATAGCCATGCTCCCCAGGCCAACAAACACGAAGCAGTTGCAATCCTTCTTAGGGAAAATATCATACTACCGAAAGTTCCTGCAACCTGTGGCAGACACAATATGACGCTGTATCAGCTGTGTAAAAAAGGCACTCTGTTCTCTGGACTGATAAATGTGAACATGCATTCCAAATCATGAAACTACAATTACAGTATGCACTGCGTATGGCCCATTATTAGCCAGGGAAACCACTCATTGGAGCTGTCAGTGCCTCAGATCACAGCGTGGGGGCAGTACTTGCTCAAAAAATGCTGACATGTCAGAACAGCCCATCGCTTTTACATCCAAGTCATTAAATGCCACACAGCAGACAGCAGAGATATTCACAAATAGAGAAAGAAGTATTAGCAATCATGTTTGCACTAAAACAAATCATTTTTATCTCTATGGAAATACCTTTCAGTTCATCACTGACTGCTAGCCACTGATAGCACTGTTCAATGTGGCCTTCAAGATTCCAGACAAAACTGCAAACTGCCTCCAGAGATGGGCATTATTCTTATCCTTATTACAGTATGCCATACAATGTAGGAATAGCTATGCCCCCACCAATGCTGATGCTTTATCAAGACTGCCCATGGGTCTTGATCATGATTTTGATCAGGATGAGCTCGTGGTTTTTCAACTAGATGACAACTTTTGGATAACCTGAGACAATTTTCCATTCACCAGTGAACTAATTGCAAAGGAAACTGAAGCAAACCCCATACTTCACGTAGTACAAAAGGACATCTTACAGGGCTGGCTGGAGTCAATGCTGTGAAGAGGAAATAAATAACTGCATCATTATTTCTCGTTAAGACACCAACTCTTGATAGTGAATACAATATTCCTCTTGGATACTGAGTGATGTCAACCACAAGTCATACTCCCAACAACACTTCGCCACAGCATGCTGCAATTGCTCCATCAAGGACACTGGAGAATTGCAACAACGAAAGCCTTAGCCCACTGTTTTGCCAACTGGCCAGGGATTAGCTGGTTCATTGAGAGTATAATACAAATACACCATCACTGTGCAGCACAACAAGTGGCTCCATGCCAGATATCTGCCCCACACCTGGCAGCCACGACACTGTGGGATCGAGACTGCATAGATCTAGCATGGGCGTTTCTCAGCACAATGCGTCTCAACATCACTGACGCTTATTATCACTTCACTTACATTGTCAACTGTCAGTATATCACCTCAGAACAAATTATCGCTGCCCTTTCCAAAGTTTTTTCGAATGAGGGCCTCCCTCACACTCTAGTTTCTGGCAATGGGCCCCAGTTCCGGAGCCAAGCTTTCGAAGATTTCTGTACTCATAATGGTATCCGACACATTTGGTCCCCCCCCCACCCCCCACCCTTCTTCCACCCCCAAATGTGAAGGCAGTGGACTGGTAGGCACTTTTAAAACCCAAATGAAAAAATATGTCGAAGAACAGTCAACCAAAGATCTGCTACTTCTGTTCTTGCATTCATACAGGTCCACATCGATGGGTGAGGAAAGTCCAGCAGAACTCCTTTGCTGGACACTTCTGCATCTGGTGGTGCCATGGCCCAACCACTCACCAGCAATGCCATTCAACAGGTATCAGCCAGGCAGACCAGTGAGGGCATGGGGGTTTGGATGGCAGGTACCCTGGTCCCTGGCCACCATCGTTCATCAGCAAGACCAGAAGGTCTTCACCATCTGGGTGGAAGACCGGGAGGACTTCTGGGATCCTATAAACCTGGACAACATCATGTCTCCTCCAGACACACAGTGCTCTTTGTGTTCAGCAGGCAATACCTATCCCCATCTGGATCCCCTGCAGAACCTTCCATCACCATTCACTGACTCCCAGCAGCTGTCTCCTGTCAGCCAGCCCACTCCCAAGCAGCCTCAGGAATCACCCTCACTGGATATTCTGGAGACAGAGATGGCTCTGCCATAAATAAAATTAAAATAAATAACCATTTTGTGACCCTGCCCTTGCACCTAGAGTTGTGCCTCTTAGGAGCTGTTGGCAGTTCTGCCCAGGACACTTCCAGTGCTGCACTCCTACCCCAGCCAGCCAGCAGCTCTTGCAGGTCATTAATGACCCAGCACAGAGGGATGACCCAGCACCATACGAGACAAGCCCAGGTAGCCAGAGCAAATGGACATCGCCCACATCCTGATCTCACATCACTTTGATTGTCATCAGGGTCTGAGCAGTGACAGCACCACGTCCGGCTACGGCTATCTCAATCGATCTGCCAAAGAGATTAACAACAACAACAACAACAATAACAACAACAGCCGCGGTATGCTGGGAAGACTTGCCAGCTGGCCAGACAGGTCGACTTTGATATGGGCTGTAGAGCAAGAACCATCGCGACATTTGGCCACCACCACATTTGTGCAGGAACAAATACAATGAGTGGCCTTATTTAAATGAGCAGGCAGGCCACCACAGCTAGTTCATCTCAGTTTGCTGTTCTATGACATATCCTATCATTCACTGTCTACCGTTGGCCAGACTACCTGGACACATTAGAACAGATTTTGGGTTGTGAAATGGACTTTTATTTTAATGGTGCGAGTAATAAAAATGTGTCAGTAACTGAGTTTGTGTTCTGTCAATCATAACAATAGTAATTAAAAAACCAAATGAGTCATTACATGTTTGACATGATTTAAAGGCCACTTTTAATTCACAGTCCACCATTCATTTCTATGCCCTGTCCCACGCAGAGGAGTTCTTGACTTAAGTGCCTGGAGCCAGAATTATTTGGAGATAGATTTAAAGGATGCGTATCACCGACTGCTGCTTGATGATGCTTCATGTCAGGCGCTGATCACTTTATAAAGATACAACTGCATACCGTTTGGGATTGTGCATGCACATGCCATTTTCAAAAAGTATTTCAAACAATTTCTTCCAAGGTATTCTGCACTTTGTTCATTATTTGCATGCTGTGAGGGGCATTCAATAAGTAATGCAAAACTTTTTTTTTTTCTCAACCAATTTTAGTTGAAAAAATGTGGACTTTTTTGTGGGACATCATGGAATATTCCCCCTTCAGCCACTGTACCTGTAGCTTCAGGAAGTTCTGATAGGTGGTAACACTGTACATAACTTTCAAAATGGCGTCTGCAACAGAGGTACATTCCAAGGTGTCATTGAGTTTTTTTGGCAGAAAACCAGTGCACTGCAGATATTCGTAGGTGCTTGCACAATATCTACGGAGACCTTTCGCCACAAAGATGCAAATGAACTTTGCCTTCTCAATGACAATGCAAGGCCCCACGGAAGTCTGCACACCTGAGATGAGCTCACAAAACTTCCGTGAACTGTTCTTCCTCATCAACTCTACAGCACAGATCTCATACCTTCTGACTTCCATCTGTTTGGCCCAATGAAGAATGCACTCCACGGGAAGCAGTACACGGATGATGGGGACGTTACTGATGCAGCTAGATGTTGGCTCTGACGTCAACCAGTAGAGTGGTGCTATGTGGGCATACAGGGCCTCACCATAAGGTGGCATAAGGCCATTATGCTGAATGGAGATTATGTTGAAAAATAGGGATTTGTAGCCAAAATAATGGGTAATAATATGGTGCATAGGACCCATGAATAAAACCAACCTGCTTTCAGGAAAAAAAAGTGTTGTATTACTTATGGAACACCTCTCATATTATTGTTATGGGGTTGATGCACGTGGAACATCACAAGATTCTTGAACTCCTTTGAAACGGCTCCAGGGAAATGGGTTATACTTCAGTTGGAAATTTGCAGTTTCTTTGTCCCAAGCATCAAATACCTGGATCACATTCTTAGTCACAAATGCAGCCCCCAATGCAGACTATTAATGAAGGTCAGAGCACATGAATTAGGTTACCAGATATGTGAGTGGCTTAAAGACCTTTCAAGTAAAAGAACCCAGCATGTTCTTCTCAATGGTGAGTGTTCATCAGAGACAAGGGTATCACCAGAAGCGTGTTAGGGAAGTGTGATAGGAGTGCTCTTATACTCTATACACATAAATAATGTGATGAACATGGTGAGCAGCAATTAATAGCTATTTTCTGATGTTGCTATGGTGTACGGGACAGTGTAACCATTGAGTGACTGTATGAGGGTACAAGATGGCTTAGAAATTATTTCTAATTGGTGCGACAAATGGCAACTTGCTCCAAGTGTAGAAAAATGTAAGCTAATGTGGATGAGTATGAAAAACAATCCAGTAACATTCAAATACAACATTAGTAGGATGCTGCTTAACACAGTTACATTGATTAAATATCAAGGCATAACATTGCAAAGCGATACGAAATGGAATGAGCACGTCACGTTGAGAGTAGGGAAGGCAAACTCTCAACTTTGTTTTATTGGGAGAATTTTTGGAAAGTGTAGCTTATCCATAAAGAAAACAGCCTGCAGAATGCTAGGGCAACCCATTCATGAGTACTGTTCACATGTTTGGAGCCCCACCACAGTGGATTAAAGGAAGACATCAAAGCAATTCAGAGGTGTGTTGCAAGATTTAATATCAGTAAGTTTGATCAGCATGCAAGTATTACAGAGATGCTTCATGAACTCGAACACGAATCCCTGGAAGGAAGACAATAGCCTTTTTGTGAGGCACTACTGTGGAAATCGAGAGAACACACATTTTCACACCAATTGTAGAATGATTCTACTCCTGCAAACATACATTTTGTGTAAGAACCACAAAGATAAGATGTGAAAAACTAGGGCTTGTACAGAGGCTTTTAGAGAGTTGTTTTTCCCTCTCTCCATTTTTGAATGGAACAGAAAAGAAAGTGACTAGTAGTGGTATGTGGTACCCTCTGCATGCACCATATGGTGGCTTGTGGAGTACGTAGGTAGACACCGGGGTAGATCATGCTCATGTGATACCATGACAACAAGATTATAAAAATGCCAACAGCTATTTTACTTTTAAATTAATAATAAACACTTTACCTACTTTTTCCCATCTGCCTCATTTTCATTTGATTGCCCTTTATAGATAACACAGAAACAAAACTATAATGTATTTAGTTGCAAGTGGAAACACTTTCCACCCATTTGTAACACACACAGTTCTGAAATGCTCAAAGCTTTTAATCAAAACAGAAAACTTTTCTTGAAACATGCTAAGTTCTACATCTTAAATGAATAAATCAATGGATGAAAAAACTGGAAAATTTCACAATTTTGTAGTCTTTCAATTATATTGCAAGTTCCTCTGTATATTTTGATCTTGCTGTTCAACAGTATACACCTTTACAGCACATTACTAAACACAAAATCGTGTACGAGTGTAAACATTTCTTCTAAATCTATGACAATATACGAGTATATACACATAAACATAAATGTTACCTGAAGTTTAACAAGACTTTCATTTTTGTGGCCTTTATCTTCATCTGATGGTTGAATTTTTGGATCCGTGTTTTCACCTCTCTGATGCGCTAGAAGCTTTTCAGACAAGTTAGGAGCAAATGGAGGCATTTTTTGAAGGAACTCAAAGTGACAACTTTCAAAGAGAACTGGTGATTTATCTGCACTATCTTTAACTTCTGGAGTTTCAGGTGTGCAACTTTTGTCACTGGTATTCTTTTTACTAGCAAGATTATAGCACTGGAGGTCACTCAGGTAAGACCTCACCAGTATTTTCAGTGCTTCAATAACAGGAAGGTCATACACAGATTTGAAGTCACAATCTGGATACAATTCAAAATAATGCCCAAAGTGGTTTTCCAGGAAAACTTGTAAAACAAGACTTGCTGATGATCCAGAAATACCAATTCTAGATGGGAGATACTCCAAAAAAACCTGTAAGGAAAGAAGATAGAGAAAAACATATTACTATATAGCTAAATAACTGGGCATCTAAAAAATATGTAATACAAAGGAACGCTGGACTGTAACTGTAGTAATGTAACAACACTCAGAACAATGTAAAGAGATGCAGTATGAATTTCTTTATATCAACAGCTGACAAGCACATAAACAAGAGGTTCAAGTGTACTTCAGTACTGTATAATACTATGAAGGAGAGTAGAAAACCTTTTTAATATGAATGGGGTTCACTGAGATGTATACAGTCTGTGGGGTGAGTGTGAAAGGAGAAGAAGGGGTGTGGGGGCAGGCAATGGTATAGCATAATAGGATAGTGTACCAAGGCTGGATGAGGAGCAGTTGATAAGTAAATAGTCTCTTCCCTTTCAAACATAAATTTATTAAATTACAGGGCTACACAAACCAATTGCCAAAACTAGTAGGCAGGAGGTAGTCTTTTGATGGTCTTGGCAAAAGAGTGGATGCTAGGTTGAGTCTATGAGGTGTGAGAGTATTATCAGAGAACATGACAGCACACACAGCTAATGGGAGTCTGAAAGAGAACACCCCAAAATCAGAAACCTTACATGTCTCATTCCAAGATGCATTCTGTATCAAAATTGTCCAAGTAGTTACAGGGTCTCAGCTGGTCTATGAAATCATAGACACAGCAAACAATAAATAATGTTCCCCATTGGTTTTGTTTGCAGACAATACATTTATGTTAGGCAAATATCAGGATGTAGAAAGAATACCCTGTCAGTATTCCCACCAGGTTTCAAACTTGGTTTCTGCTAAATGAGTTGAACCTGAACATATCTAAAACTCATATGATGCAGTTCAGAACCCAGTCAAAATGTGAACATATTAATGTTACTCACAACAATGAAAACATACAAAAAAATAACTCCTTCAAAAGCTTAGTCTTGAATTTCAACAAAACTTTGTGTGTGTGTGTGTGTGTGTGTGTGTGTGTGGGCGCGCGCGCACGCATACATACATACTCGTTACTCTGACTCTATTAACAGGTATGGTATTGTCTTTTACTAACACAACTGTTCTCATGTATTTGTGAAATTATCTTCTTTATGAAGACCAGGCAGGAATTATATGAGGAAAATCATTTTATTCATACAAACAACACAACTTTATGCTTCCCACCCAAACTGTACATGCTGGCTCTTCTGTATGTATGGAAAACAAAATTTATAACAGTTTAAAAGTGAACAAGTTAATGCATATGAAGTTAGGTCCACTGAAAAAGCAATATGGAACACTAATGCATTAATGCTATTACTCAGTGGATGAATTCATGCAGGACAAACTGGTAATTTGAGGTGGGTACAGCTTATTACTTCCCCCAGTAAGTACATATTTCTGTTCACAGAAATATCATTTGACCGTTATACCATTTTTTGTTAGTGTGAAAATTATTGTATCTGTATGTCAATTTCTGACATGTCAAATATACACAAACCAAATCTTTTGCAAATGTATACTATGAGGTGAATACATTTTACTTATTACAGAACAAACATGGCAAAATATCCTGATCAGCTGCTTTGCACTGTGAGTAGTTGCTATACATGAAATAACTTGGGACTGCCTGTCACGTTGATAAAATTTTGGAATGAAATACACTCCTGGAAATGGAAAAAAGAACACATTGACACTGGTGTGTCAGACCCACCATACTTGCTCCGGACACTGCGAGAGGGCTGTACAAGCAATGATCACACGCACGGCGCAGCGGACACACCAGGAACCGCGGTGTTGGCCGTCGAATGGCGCTAGCTGCGCAGCATTTGTGCACCGCCGCCGTCAGTGTCAGCCAGTTTGCCGTGGCATACGGAGCTCCATTGCAGTCTTTAACACTGGTAGCATGCCGCGACAGCGTGGACGTGAACCGTATGTGCAGTTGACGGACTTTGAGCGAGGGCGTATAGTGGGCATGCGGGAGGCCGGGTGGACGTACCGCCGAATTGCTCAACACGTGGGGCGTGAGGTCTCCACAGTACATCGATGTTGTCGCCAGTGGTCGGCGGAAGGTGCACGTGCCCGTCGACCTGGGACCGGACCGCAGCGACGCACGGATGCACGCCAAGACCGTAGGATCCTACGCAGTGCCGTAGGGGACCGCACCGCCACTTCCCAGCAAATTAGGGACACTGTTGCTCCTGGGGTATCGGCGAGGACCATTCGCAACCGTCTCCATGAAGCTGGGCTACGGTCCCGCACACCATTAGGCCGTCTTCCGCTCACGCCCCAACATCGTGCAGCCCGCCTCCAGTGGTGTTGCGACAGGCGTGAATGGAGGGACGAATGGAGACGTGTCGTCTTCAGCGATGAGAGTCGCTTCTGCCTTGGTGCCAATGATGGTCGTATGCGTGTTTGGCGCCGTGCAGGTGAGCGCCACAATCAGGACTGCATACGACCGAGGCATACATGGCCAACACCCAGCATCATGGTGTGGGGAGCGATCTCCTACACTGGCCGTACACCACTGGTGATCGTCGAGGGGACACTGAATAGTGCACGGTACATCCAAACCGTCATCGAACCCATCGTTCTACCATTCCTAGACCGGCAAGGGAACTTGCTGTTCCAACACGACAATGCACGTCCGCATGTATCCCGTGCCACCCAACGTGCTCTAGAAGGTGTAAGTCAACTACCCTGGCCAGCAAGATCTCCAGATCTGTCCCCCATTGAGCATGTTTAGGACTGGATGAAGCGTCGTCTCACGCGGTCTGCACGTCCAGCACGAACGCTGGTCCAACTGAGGCGCCAGGTGGAAATGGCATGGCAAGCCGTTCCACAAGACTACATCCAGCATCTGTACGATCGTCTCCATGGGAGAATAGCAGCCTGCATTGCTGCGAAAGGTGGATATACACTGTACTAGTGCCGACATTGTGCATGCTCTGCTGCCTGTGTCTATGTGCCTGTGGTTCTGTCAGTGTGATCATGTGATGTATCTGACCCCAGGAATGTGTCAATAAAGTTTCCCCTTCCTGGGACAATGAATTCACGGTGTTCTTATTTCAATTTCCAGGAGTGTACTAAAAGAATGGCACCCTTGCTTTGTATAACAAGTAATAAAGGATTTCCAATTGAAGGGTTTTCCTCCCTTTAAATTTTACAGCATTTAGTCTACATTCACAGTTTCATAGCATTTTATTCCATTATTTTGGTCTGCTTTACTGTCAGACTGATGCAGCAAATTGTCATTGAGTTGGCTCATATATAAGAGCATGGGACACTGTGTGTGTGTGTGTGTGTGTGTCTGTGTGTGTGTGTGTGTGTGTGTGTGTGTGTTTGTTTTTATCACACTGAAATGAAGGCTCATGCAAAGGTGTCTCAACACAATGTCACACAATTTATACAACACTCAATTTCATTTAAACAACCTGCATCTGCAGTCACCACTTCCTCTGAAATGGCCACTGTCATCTTACTAATGCAATCTTACAAAGATTCTTATTACAACACTAACTTCTCTTGATTAATCATTTTGAATTTTACTTACTATTAAAAACCCCATTCACATAATGTTTTGTCCGCACTGCCACTTACACTGCTGTATCAGTTTCACGTACTACAACTATGCCAGTGACATGCACATTGCAGGAAGGATACTGATCATACTGTAAAGCTACGTTGTACCTTCGATTGTTGTGAGAAGTATAGAGGTTGAAATTAGTGTAATTTTCCTTAGTTTTAAGACCCTGATGTAACTGTCAATTCACCTACTGAGAACCATAGGGGGGAGAGGTGTTCAACCCGAGACACCAGTCTTTTAGAATTTAATTGCTTTACTCAACATTTGTCTTAACTGATACACAACCTGAGTTCTGTTTGTGTATAGTAGCTGCTTGCTCTGTAAAGTGACTTACTAGATAGTATTCTGGAATAAAACAGTACTTACTGTTTGCTATGGCCACAGCTTCATGGACCACATGCCCCCACAACTTGTCAAGTGACATTGGTACAGGGTGCATGTCATAATGAGGTGCATGAAGTATATGGTTTTACAGTCTTATCTTTCCGGACACTGACACTGACAGCCACATCAAGCATTTCTAGAGCCCTGTGCATTACCATGTTCCCACATAACAGTTCCTACAGGTGCAAACAGGGGAAGCAGCATATGGACATTGGATAACAGGCCCCCTCTCTTCTGCATGAATCAACCCTACCCAATTTGAGATGACATAACTTCAATCCAGCTGCAGCATGTGTGCATCCTATTTGTGTGCTCTGAATAAAACTGCAAGTTTGAAAGCTAAGACAAAGTTTTCAGAACTTTTTTTACTTGCAAATCTATTGATCAGCATTTCTACTATATAGTGGTTGGTTGGCTGGTTTAAAAAGGGGGAAAGGGACCAAACTGCTTGGTCATCGGTTCCTTGTTCCTGCTGTAACAATTCCACAAGGGAAAGAATAAAAGAAACTAGACATACACCACAATACTGAGAGGAAGGAAAAACCACAAGAACGCCAAAAGAGCAACTAACACTACAAGGAACAAAACAGGACATGAAAAACACAGAGGTGCAAAAAACCAGTAGAAGAAGGTAAAAGAGGAGAGCAGATTACCGTGGCTTAGAAGCACTAGGGTGGAGGACACAGAGGGACAAAGGACATGTGCTAAAATTTAGATCAAACGATAAAACCCACCCTCACATATAAAATGTAAAAACAAATAAGCTGATGAGGTGTTGCCTGCTAAAATTAATGATAATGAGTCAGGTAACTGAAGATGATGTCTCAGGGCAGCCAAACTAGGACAGTGCTAAAGAATATGGGTCGCCACGGTGTGGGAGTTAATGGCACAGGCATCAGCAGAGCGATCCCTGTATAGTCAGGGGCTTACAACCAACAGAGTACATGGCGGCCCCACCACAACAGACTAGTTACCATGCTGGACATCAGGTGCAAACAAGTCCATTATCATCATCAGTGCGGAAAACAATACTGCACAGTGGATGGAGGAAAACACACCCAGGAGGGTGACCTCGCCCAACAGCTGGAGAATGAGCGGAAGTGCAGATCCACGTTGACAAATGATGCGAGAGATATCAGCGCATAATGGACACGATGCACCATGTAAGGCGCCCTTCACCAGTTGGTTTGCTCTTCAGGAAAATTTAGAATAATGGAGGTCAAACCCGACAGGGAACCATCACATAAAGGTCAAAATGTGTGAAACTCCTTTCAACCACCTCTTACAACAGGCAGGAATACCTCAGGCCTATTCTAACCCCTGGACCCGCAGGGTGGGTACTATAAAGTGAGAAGTGGTCATTTCTCATGCCATTGTTTCAGTGTTTCACTGTCTCAGCTTAAGAAACAAATTCTAAATTCTAAAACAATATTTACAACAACAATATACAATGTTACATTTTTAGCAATACACAAATAAATAGAAAAGTAGGCATCAATATTTGTCTACTTACTAGACATTGGAACAGGAACAACTGGAGCAAGTTTAAGGGAAACACAAATTAAAAACATGGATGAAATATTAACTTTTGGAATTTTTCAAAAATTCTTTATCAGGAAAAATGGAAAATGAAAGAAATGTTAAAAATAAAAGGCAAGACCTAAAGATAAACAAGTGAACACTGGATCTGGAGAAACAAGATTCTGTAGAGAATTTTAAAGTAATAATTTCTATTTCTTATCATTTCATTTGTTCTGATGATTCACCACCACTACCGGCATCATCATCATCATATTATACAGACTGAACCTTGTTACTGTACCCAGTTTCAAAAATGTGAAATGCTATAGACTCAGTAGTGCGTGCATGCACACGTGTGTGTGGGGGGGGGGGGGGGGGGGGCGCACAGATTTTTCTTATTGCAAGTGGTCACACTTCTTCTGTGCCAAAGAAAGTTAGTATGGGATGCAACTCATTTCACACACCAAAGATACAGATATCATGATTTTACAACATTGTCACATTATATAACGTATATTGTCATGTGAGCACATACATACTTGCAAAACCTCCTGCAGCGACATTTTCTGTGATGCAACCAACTCTGACAACACTCCTGAAAGTACTCTAGGTTTTGAATCCATCAGAACAACAGACAACTCTGAAAATGTTGTTAACTGGTCATTCCTTCTGCTGCAGAAATAAAAATATATACATTAAGAAAAATAAGTTCATAGGGGAATTTCTTTGACTTCAAAAAGTACAGACACAGTACAACCCTATTAATGAACTATATAAATAAGTTTTGACATTATTTTTTTCCTCTAAAAAAATGGGAAAAAGACTCCAAGGACTGGTCAAGAAAATAGAATTTTATAGGTATTTCATCTAAATTTCGTACCTACTGTACATAGAATCGTGCTTGCTCATAGACTTCACTGGTGTAGTTGTCTCAAACAGAAGCATACTATTTTCAAAAAGTATAGCTGAAAGTTGGTTTGGTTCAAAAGAGCTTAAGACAGCATTTGCTTGTTCTGGTGATCCCTTCTGAATGCATAACAAAACTAAGGCTAATGCGTCACTTGACTTGGGCACTGGTCTGAAAACAGAAGCAAAGTCCCTATATAAGTAAGGCTTTAGTGACTTCTAAGGAAAACAAAACTTTTAATACTTATTATAGATAGTTCAGATAGTAACTCAAAAGCATGGTGAAAGAGAAATAATTCTCAATTTTTTAAGAGAATAAACATAAAGTGAAACAAGCATCACAAAAAGTTCTTTCATTCATAAAAAGTATATATAATGCATTTTTCACCTTAAAGTCAAACGATATCACAATGCAAATGATAATCATTATTGATTTTTCCCAGTCTCACATTTCTTTGTGTAGTGAAATTAGATGGCCCATCTGGTCACATAGGCAATAGCCTTGCTGCAGTGGATACACGGGTTCCCGTGAGGTCACCGAAGTTAAGTGCTGTCGGGCATGGTCGGCACTTGGATGGGTGACCATCCAGGCCGCCATGCACTGTTGCCATTTTTCGGGGTGCACTCAGCCTTGCGATGTCAATTGAGGAGCTACTCGACCGAATATTAGCGGCTTCGGTCAAGAATACCATCATAACGACCGGGAGAGTGGTGTGATGACCCCATGCCCCTCCTATCTGCATCCTTCAATGAGGATGACACAGCAGTCGGATGGTCCCAGTAGGCCACTCGTGGCCTGAAGACAGAGTGCTTTTTATCTGGTCATATAATGTGTAACCATGGCAGTAGTTTCTCTGTGAATACCAATAAGTTAACCTTCATGCATGTCATCCTGGGACTGCTGAATGTAAAAATAAAAAACAAGACATTGTCACACCTGCACCAATGCTTACCTGAGAATCCATGCACAACTTTTGTGAATGATTTCATAGTTTGTCAGCAATGGGTACCATTTAAATAAAGTTATCTTTAGAAGTGATTACAGATGTGTCATATCGATTTTTATTTTAAACGATATTTTTTATTATAACCGCAGGATAGAATATAATATGATGTATGTGAGAATATAATATGATGTATATGAGGAGAACCCACTACTAACAAAACAGAGGAGACAATGAGCAGGACAGAGGTATGTAGTAAAGATGGGAACTTGTTTAGCTTTTGGTCAATACTGGCCGCCAGTCAGCAGTAGCAGCAGGTGTGTGTGTGTGTGTGTGTGAGAGAGAGAGAGAGAGAGAGAGAGAGAGAGAGAGAGAGAGAGAGAGAGAGAGAGAGAGAGAATCACGCTAGCAAAGATGTGTGCTGCAAATGGGGAAATCCATTGAGATGACAAAGGGCATATTATTATTACACAGATTCTGTGAATGAGTATCTCAAAAATGACAAAGCTGGTTGGATATTCACATGCTACTGTTGTGAGCATCTACGGAAAGAGGCAGAAGGACAGTGAAACTACCTTTAGGCGCTAAATGGTTGGATGCCCACAAATCTTCACAGAATGTGGGGTTCGGTGGCTTGTCTGCTTTGTAAAGTAGGATAGATGGTACTCTGTGGCATCTCTGCCAAAAAAGCACAATGCTGGTGCATGCACAAGTGTTTTGGAGCACACTGTTCATCGTACATTGTTGAGCATGGAGCTCCGCAGCAGACCATCCCTACATATTCACATGTTGACCAAACAACACAGCCAATTATCTGATATTGCAGTGGGCATAGGATCATAGGGATTTGACTGTCGATCAATGGAAATGTGTCGGCTCTTTGGCTGAATCAAATTTTTGCTACATGAAGTCAATAGTTGTCTCCACAAACACTGTCATCGAGGTCAACAGTGGGTCGAAATGTGCAGCGCGCCACGGATGCAGACTGGTGAAAGCAGTGTTATGCTAAGGGAGACATTCTCCTGCACTTGCATGGGACCTTCGTAGTAATCAATGACACACTGACAGCTGCGAACTACATGCATCCCTTCATTCTTGATGTCTTCCCCAACAGCAATGGCATCTTTTAGCACTATAATTGTGTGTCTCAGAGCCATGACTGTGCTAAAGTGGTTTGAGGAGTATTATAGTGAACTTATATTGATGTCTCAGTGGCCAAATTTTCCTGATGTAAATCCTATGGAACCCATCTGGCCCACTACTAGGCACCATCACCGTGTACACAAATAGGCGGCCCGTTATTTACAAGATTACATAGCCTTTGTGTAGATATTTAATGTCACACACCTGAACAAACCTACCAACAAACTGTTGGATCCTTGATATGCAGAATCAGTGATGTATGTCATTCCAAAGATGGACAAATAACCTATTAAACATGTTGTCATAATGTTTTGGCTTATCAGTATATATACTCATAATTTTTTAATAAACTTTTTAGACTCATGCTCGAGAATTGTTTAAACCTTTTGGCTGCTACAGATGTACTTGCTGCTGGCCACATTGACTGCTGTGCCACTATTGGTAATCTGGCTACCTACTCACTATGTGGTTGCAGTTGGGCTAATACGTTTAGCCAAGTTAGCTGCATGGCCTGCTTCGCCCTTTGCTGAATATTATCTGGTGTGCATAGTGGTGATTCTGTCTGCAATTTAGTATCTGGGCAATGCTGATACAACATAAATACTGTGAGTGCCTAAGTTATTTTGACACTGAAAATTTCTGATTCTGAGCTACTACTGATAAATTGCAGTACAAACTCACGGAGTGAGTACAGCTGTTTTGCCCAAGAATTATATTTTTCCAGTAGTTTTCAACACAATTTTAGTAGCCTATGAGGAAAATGATAAGTATCTTTAGATTCACCTGAATAGTTTCCTAAGCTACTTTTTCTTAATGCCTGCACTTCTCCATGTATTCCTTACTGTACCAACTCAAGAAAGAATGCAACAACCCATAGCTTACTTGAAAGTGTTAGTGTATATCAAATTTCATATCACACTCCTTGTATGTGAAAGGGAATGCCAATCATCTATCATATTTCTTTAATACATTAACAGTTACTGTGTAAACAGTTAGAGCTAAGCTCACCAGAGAAAACATTAGTCACCCCTTGAGAAATCATTTTAAACATAATTTAACACTGTGTAATTCCACTCCTGGATTTTATAACCACCTGGATTCAGTTAGGAAGCAAGTCCAGAAGGTTGCACACATATACTGTACCCAGGTTAAGCCACTCACTGAGGATTTGATCGCGCAATGCCATCAAATTGGGTGGATACTGATGTCAGTACTTTACCTGCTGTTCTAACATGTCCCACAGATTTTCTACACGGTTCCAGTCAGGTGATTCTGTAGGCCAATTGAGATGTAATAGGGTGAGGGAGTGCTCAGAAAACCAGTCACTTATTCTTCCAGCTTGATGACGTCTGCTGTTGTCATCTTAAAAAATAGGGGTATCAATAGCAAACTCATCATACTGACTGAAAGGCTACAGCTAATCATTCATAATGTTTAAATAAACTTGTTGGTTCATGTTACTGATCACCTCAGCAAACAGGCCCAATTAACGATAAGAAAAACATCTGAATATAGGCAAAACATGATTCGTCACACCAAATTATGTTCCACAAGTCAGCTACTGTCCATGTTTTTGTTTTCTAGCCCACTGAAGATGCACAGCCTTATCAACCTGTGTGAGCGATGGCCTCTTGCAAGGTGACCAACTCCAAATGTTCACTGCATACAGTTCCCATCGCATGTTCTCTCACTAACAAGTGGGGATGGACCTTCATTCATTGCGTGCAGCAATTCCTATTAGGTTTGGAAGCAGTTTTGATTCACAGACGTTAAAGTAACCCCTGGCGTGCCACAGGGGAGTGTTATGGGACCATTGCTTATCACAATATATATAAATGACCTAGTAGATAGTGTCGGAAGTTCATTGCGGCTTTTCGCGGATGATGCTGTAGTATACAGAGAAGTTGCAGCATTAGAAAATTGTAGCGAAATGCAGGAAGATCTGCAGCGGATAGGCACTTGGTGCAGGGAGTGGCAACTGTCCCTTAACATAGACAAATGTAATGTATTGCGAATACATAGAAAGAAGGATCCTTTATTGTATGATTATATGATAGCGGAACAAACACTGGTAGCAGTTACTTCTGTAAAATATCTGGGAGTATGCGTGCGGAACGATTTGAAGTGGAATGATCATATAAAATTAATTGTTGGTAAGGCGGGTACCAGCTTGAGATTCATTGGGAGAGTGCTTAGAAAATGTAGTCCATCAACAAAGGAGGTGGCTTACAAAACACTCGTTCGACCTATACTTGAGTATTGCTCATCAGTGTGGGATCCGTACCAGATCAGCTTGACGGAGGAGATAGAGAAGATCCAGAGAAGAGCGGCGCATTTCGTCACAGGGTTATTTGGTAACCGTGATAGTGTTACGGAGATGTTTAATAAACTCAAGTGGCAGACTCTGCAAGAGAGGCGCTCTGCATCGCGGTGTAGTTTGCTCGCCAGGTTTCGAGAGGGTGCGTTTCTGGATGAGGTATCGAATATATTGCTTCCCCATACTTATACCTCCCCAGGAGATCACGAATGTAAAATTAGAGAGATTAGAGCGCGCACGGAGGCTTTCAGACAGTCGTTCTTCCCGAGAACCATACGCGACTGGAACAGGAAAGGGAGGTAATGACAGTGGCACGTAAAGTGCCCTCCGCCACACACCGTTGGGTGGCTTGCGGAGTATAAATGTAGATGTAGATGTAGATGTAGACATTAGACTGAATTTGTCAACCAAACTGTTTTACAAAGATGTCACTGAAAGACTCAGGAAAAAGGTCACTTGAGTGAGACTGGACACTGCAGACAAGTGGATGCCATAACATGGCAATGCCCCATGTAACACGGCCACTTTCATCTTGGAATTTTTGACCTCCAAAGGCATCCTTGTTGCTCCACAGCCCCCTATTCACCTGATCTGAGTCCTTGTGACTTTTTTCTTTTCCCAAAATTGAGGAATGTCTTAGGAAGACATCAGTTTGGGACTCTGGAGAACATTTGAAAGAATGTGACCCCCTAATAGTTGAAGTCTTTCAGCACTGCTACCAAGACTCAGAATGACAACTCCAAAGTGTATAGCTGCCAAAGGGAACTACTTTGAAGGACACAATATTGTTGTTTGAAATAAATAAATAAAAGCTTTGGTAGATAAAAACTCAGTCTTGTTACTTTTCTCACACACCTTGTAAATGTCTCACTGATTACTACTGCTTTATTCTCACATAGAGGCACTGCAAGCATGGTAGAGCATGTGACTCAATCACTCCGCTGTCTGTAAAAGCTTATCTATGCGTGTGCCTGTGGTGACTAATATTTTATGTATTTTATGTGCTGGGCTTATTTTGTTCCTCTTCGTTGAACCCATTTAGTAATTTCATGTACAATATGTCACTTAGACTGTAACAAAACCAAATGCATAGTCATAGCTGGACAGATTGTCAACCTGCAATAAGTACGCTGCGTAAACAGTGTAAGTGTGGCACAGATTTTTCACCGATATGTACTAGCAAATCAAAGTGATGCTTTATTTTTGAATCTATTATTGTGGGCTGGAAACGGTTGACTGTGTGCAATGGTGTTTCTTTAGTGCAGCAATGCCTAATGTTTTGTACATGAATTATGAAATAAACACTACAGCATTTGAAATGTTCAATCATTACTGTTCATCTGTGCCAGGCCCCAGGCAATCTTTAAAACAAAATAATGAATGTTTCTGAATACCTTTCATTGCTGACCAAATAACAGTTGCACATTGGAAATAGACAATTATGTACAATTTTGTTTCATTAACATAATATACACTCATTTTAGAATTGCAGTGCTTCACATAAACAGGTGTAAAAGCATCTGAAGTTTGTGAAATCTGTGTGTCTGTCATATCAATAATACAACTGGACAGTAGTTTCAAAGTCAGGAATCTAAATGGTCAAATACTTTTACACCTGTATAAAATTTGCATGCTCTATTTTGATCCAGCCTTTGACAGGCACTTGCAAAATTAAAAATATATACTACCTGGCAAAAAATTGAAGCACCCCCACGATATGGCCAGATCTCAAAGTAAGTTCACACACATACATACCATCGGTGGCTACGTAAATGATTAAGAGTTGCAATTCTGTGTGACAAGTAGAATGGCCATCAGGGTACCAGGCCTGGTAAAGTATATAAGGAGTGTGAACAGTTCCAGATTTTCAGTGATCACTGTGAAGGGCATGGAGATGCCACGTACTCACATGAGGCAGTGTTATCAGCACCTGACAGAGTTTGAAAGGGGCCTCGTTGTGGGTCTCCCTTTGGCCAGCTCATCTAATCATACAATATCCAGTAGTGTGGGGTATTTGAATGTGACGGTGGCCCAATGTTGAACTGAATGGGAATGTGAGTATAAGGCACAGTCATTGTCAAGGTTATGGTTGACTACATCTGGCCATTGTATATGCACCAAGAACATTGTAACCCCATCACATCTAAACCCGCGATTAGAGAACACACAATGGGCTCCCTGCAACATTCTGTGTCATCTTGCACCATTGGTTGGAGTCTAGCAGCACATGGACAAGGGAATCATCACTGCATGTGTAGGATGCCATTAACACCACAACACAAACAACTGCATCTGGTGTGGTGCAGCAACCAGGTAGCATGGTTGGCTGATGACTGACATCACATTGTGTTCAGGTTGCACTATCCTGTGTAACCATTGTCAGTGAGTATGGCAGCAACCTGCGAAGAGATCCCATTCTTCCAATGTTTTGGAGAGGCACAGCAGTGTTACTCCGTGTCATGGTGTGGAGCCATAGGGTATGACTTCAGTTCACAGCTGGTGGTGACTGAGGGAACACTGGCAGCACAATGCTATGTCAAAGACATTCTGCATCCTCATTTGTTACCTCCAATGCAACAGTACCATGGTGCCATTTTTCAACAGGACAATGCATGTCCACACATGATCTGTGTCTCTATGAACTGTCTGCATGACGTTGAGGTACTCCCATGGCCAGATAGATCCCCATATTTGTACCTGACAGAGCTTGTGGGGGGAACAGTTCAAACATTAATTCTGTGCCAGTGACCATATCCAGGATATCAGGGACCAGTTACAACAGTTGTGGGCTAGCATGCATCAGGTTTTTAGCTGCATAGCACAGACAACTGGTGACTACACCTATTTTACCCACATGCTGGCCACAGAAGCACTATTATTATAAAGAGTTAGGAAATACAAAGATAAAATACAAATATACAAGGAAAGTATACATGTCAAGCTAACTTATTAACTTTTTCTTCCTTAAAGGGAGGTGCCATGTATGCAACAACCTGCAAGCACTGGAATCTGGTAATGCCCTTTCTGGTTGCCCACGTGAGTTACTTTTGATAGGAGGAAACCATTACCATCAGTGCTCTACAAAAGATGCTAGGGATCATTAGAGCTTTCTGCAGAAGGAAGTGGTACACTACCGGAGTCAGAAATAGTTACCTTTCCTTGTAGTGATGGTGCTGTTTCCAATTAACATGCAAGTGGAGAAATGTTTGCTTCTCTTCTTTAATCGTATAAAAATTTGTATGGCACATTTGTATCCATCTTTATCATAGTTTCCTCTCCCTTCCCTCTCCCCAAAAGAGCACATACACAAACACAAATTAAATTAGTAAATATAATAAAAGATAGCATTTTGGAAGGATTTAACTTTACTTGTACACACACACACATACACACACACACACACACACACACACACACACACACACACACGAGAGAGAGAGAGAGAGAGGAGAGCTATGTGCAATACAAAGATTTGGCTTAAATCAAACTACCTGACAGATAGCTGTTTTTTCATTACATTCAGAACCCTGTCAGTAGCATACTCTCTCAACAGAGCAGAATGAAGGACAAGTGTAGAAACTTCAGATGGACTATACTTCTCAAACAGATCCAGTAAAGTATTTGTAAAATCTTGGATGGATGGATTAAATGAGCTGTCTGAATTATGATGCATGAATAATAAACTGGTCTTCAAATACTTCATCAATGCTTTCAGCTGAAAAAAAAAGAAAAGATGACTGTTACAAAATACAGTAATTGAAATTTTACACATAAACAACATCTATGTATCATACATGTCCACACTTTATACAACATGACTATAGGAAACTGCAGGTCTATTGTTATTAGACTTTTGCCAACAAGACATGCTGAATTACAAATTAACATTCAATAGGTGTTTGGTCCCTGTATTTTAGCAAATATTTATCTATTGTTATTAGTCAGATAAGTTCACCTCTGCCAAAGATGTGTGTTTTGCTCACTTATATTGAAGTAATTCTGCATGTGGCTCAATACCATAAAATGTTCACAGGAAGAATCGAAACACAAAATTATCATTTTTATTAATAGATGGAAAAGGTTAATAAACTTGAAAATTATCAAAAGTTCAGCAGTTTGACACTCACACATACAACAAATGGAAGAGTGAAAAGTATCCAAATAATTATTGGAATGAACAGGAGCTCTATAACTATGTGCCTGTCATTTATACAGAATGTTTATGAAAAATAGGTATACATCGAAAAGAATAAGCAATAGCGCAATATATGGAGCTGTAAGAATTTGTCAAAAGCTTTGTAACAAAACCTAATTTAAACTCTGATGTAATTAACTGAAAAATTATTGTCTTTAGGTGATATATTATTTAGAGTTCTCTAAAAGAATGAACTGTATGCGTTTTCTGCAAAATGTTTACATTTCCAATATGAGCTATTCCCCTGGTAAACATGAAGGTGAGGACACTCAGATGTATTTAACACTCACACTACTTGGTTTCTTGTGCCCTTCCCTTCCTGCCTAGGTACTTGTGAATATACAACTATCTCAAGCATTTAACTCAAATAATCATAATATTTTACTGATATTTCTCCCATAGCTTCAGTCTTGCTTATTCTCTCTTTGGTCAATCATTCATCCTTGAGTAATTCAAGCATCATACCCCCCTCCCTCCCTGGCCCTTCTGCCATCTGTACAAATTTTGTGTATTACTTATCTACTTGCACCCTGGTTAACAGCATATTATATTACACAGCTGATTTATTCCAGCTCATTATTAGAATGTAAGAATTTGAATGTCAGTTGATGCATCTTCAATTTACTTCCACCTTTTGTTACATTTTGTGTGTATCTCTGACACAGGGTCTTCAGTGGCTTTTCTCATAATCAGAATCACATGTATACAGATGTAGATGCTGGTAATCAAATAGTGCTTCCAAGGAAACACCTCCCACTAGTTTCTCTCTCTCTCTGCATTTAAATTCTGGAAAAGAAATCCTTGCTTCTGGAGGGGCAAGGCCAAACACTCAGTATTTACTTCCAAGTATTCCCATTTGGTCTGTAACAACAATACTTATTAATAGTAGTTGTCTGTTACAACTACACTAGTCAGAGGTTTAGATGACATAGCACACATTATGTAAAATTAGTATGTAACATGATTCCCTTTCCTGTGTCTCCTTGTATGGTGTGTTGTTAATGGGTCTAGGTGCCAGAAGGATACTTATCATCACGCCTAAAAATGATGAGCATCCTATCCACAATCCTTTCCACCTAATCCAATGTAGTATTCTGCCACTCACCTAATCTACAAAATAATCCAATCCATCCTTATGCCACACCTACTCCCACCCCTGGCCACATTGACACTGTGGAAGACATGGTAAAAGACCAATCTTTCTCATCCACACAACACATCCCATTCCAGTCAAGCAAGAGGCACATCCTGCCCATGAGGGCCTACTTTTGACAGCAGCTGTCATATAACAGCTCTGCCGTAAATTTTGCATATGACTTATGAGGGCATGACCACCAACTGGCTGTCCAGTCAAATAAATGGCCACCAACAAACTGTAGCCAGAAGCATAGTTAGCTAATAAGTGGCAGAACACAGTGCTAAGCAACATAAATGGAACTTCAATGGCTTCTTCACATCCTGTGCCATCTGATTTCCCCCCATCCCTGCCCCCACAAACCAAATACCAGCTTCTTACAACTACGTGCTGGAAAATCCTCCTGCCCCAATCTCTGCTAGTTCATGGTTGGTACCACCTTCCAACCTGTGCTCATGCATTTCACTTTACTCACTCTACACTCATGCTCTCCTCTTCGCACTCTCTCTCCCCCTTCTAATACAAACCTGTACTTCCTTGTGTGCTGTGCAAAACTCCATTTGCTCAAGTAGGTGTGCTCACAGGTGCCACACTCCTATCCCGACCCCTTCTTGCCTCTCCCTCTCAGCTATGAACCACCCTTCCCTCCACCCCTCACTCCCATCCTGCATCCTTTCTCCTCTCACCAACTCCACCACACACAACCCCTCACAGCAAGTGAGCTGCGGTTCTGGTACAATTTAGTAGGCCAGGACAATTTAACTCTCTCTCTCTCTCTCTCTCTCTCTCTCTCTCTCTCTCTCTCTCTCTGTGTGTGTGTGTGTGTGTGTGTGTGTGTGTGTGTGTGTGTGTGTGTGTGTGTGTGGATGGGGTGGGGGGGGGGGTTGTCAAAATAGTAGTATTTGATGGATAATGTCTTCATAAAAGTACAAGTTAACAACCTATCCATGGCATCTGATAAAGTTAATGAACACATTATATCCAAGAAATTTGATTTCTGTATAATATGGGAACAAGTTGAAAAGTTCTCAGCCTGGCATAGAGATGGCATTAATATCAACATTTTGGTTTTGTTTCCATGGTTCACACAGTGACTGTCAACATGATCTGGGATTGTGCTCTCTTTATACAGCTTCATAAATAAGTTGCTGTGTGTACAATTTGTTCAAATGGATAAACCAGAACATCAAACTAACTAAATATTCATTCTTTTGGGCAGTGTATTACCTAAGGAAATACATCCAATGTTACTGAAGGTTTATAAGAATTCTGTTTCCACTAGGTGTGATTAAAAGATGACATCAAAGCAATCCAGAAGTGTGTCGCTAAATTTCATACTGGCAGGTTCTATAAACATGAGTGTGTTACAGAAATGCTCAGTGAACTCAAATGGGAATCCCCGGTGGCTGGAAGAAATTCCTTCTATAAAACAATTTTGAGAAATTTTAGAGAACCAACATTTTCAACAGATTGCAGAACAATTCCGCTGCCACCAACATACATCTCATGCACATACAATGAAGAAAAGATAAGAGAAATCAGCACTTGTACAGCAGTATGTGGTCAGTCATTTTTCCCACACACTGTTTGTGAGATGAACCAGAAAGGGAATGATACAAGGCATCCTCCATCATGCATCCTGTAATGGCTTGTGAAACATGTTTGTAGATGTAGATTATCATCAGTTATGAGAAGGTGGGCTGTGATCAACTGTGGTCAAACTTCCCTGGAAGATTATCCATGTAAAGGATACCCCAAAACTGCAATCATAGATGAAAATTCTGAAAAAATGCACAGTATGATAGTCAACTAGTGACGATTAAACGTGTATGATGTCATATGAATATAAGAAGAAAGAGTATGGCACATTTTACTAGAAAAAATAACTATGAGAAAGTTTGCTGAAAATTCATGCCACATGACCAAAAGTACCTGAGAGAATGAAATTCTCAGAATGGTTTGGACTGCTTTAAAAATAATGCAACTGTTTTTGTGTGACCACAGTCTTAACTGAAACATTTTTCTACAAACAAAGATTATTATATGTGATGCTTCATGGTTAAAAAAACTTGGCAGTTTCTGTGGCTCCAGCAGTCAGTATAGAGGATGTGACTGAAGAAAGGAGACCATCAGTCCTACCTATTTATTCACATTTGTTGATATGGAAAACCTGCACAGAGATACTTTCTAATCCAGCTGCATGGAACAGATGCAGGAAGAATTGCTACCAGATAGCCTGGGGTAATTGAAGCACACGCTTCTGTCGCTAACATTCCCTATAGTAGCTTTCTACATAATGTTAGACAGATTGCTGCAGTCTGGGCCAATGATATCTGTTTATAATTCAATCAAGGCTCTTCACAAATCTCAGATGACCTGATGCCAAAGCATTGTGAAAATACTTCAGTATGGTACATCATAAATGAGCTCAGATGACCGGCAACCATTTCCCCACCAGTCCAAAACATTTAGAGACTGAATTAATTTAAAAAAATAGAGAAAATCTAAGATTGTTAAGACTGTGGTTTTAATGGTTCAGGTATTCTACATAGTCTCCCCTCACTTGAGTACAATGCACAAAACATTCATAAAACCATTTCAAACTGTCAGAAAAGTCTTCCTTTGGGATGTTGTTTAACTCGCACATCACATTTGCTTCAATTTGGTTATGTCGTCAACAAGTTAGCCCTTCATGAGAATTTCTGCACTTTGTCATATCGTGGTAGGTTTGTATTGGTAACATCAAGTCTCATCACTCATCATGAGTTTTTCCACAACGGAAGTGTCCAAGGTTTTCATTTCAATCACATCGTGGCTGGCGTCTGTGTATCTCTGATTTTGTTCGTGAGCCAAGGTGTGTGGAGCAAACTTTGCACACGTTCATCTCTTCTGAAACCATTCTACGCACTGTCTTGAACACTTGATTCAGAGTTGTCACTCCAGTGGGATATGCCACACCTGCATGTCCACTCCTTAACACTGCCTGCTCACAACTGACTGGTGGAATGCACATCTGTTGTTAGTTCAAGCTGCCACTATGCTGATGTTGCTTGTACATCAGGAATGAAATCAGTCTCAGAACTTTTTGGACAGGCAGTGTACACAGTGTACATTCCACTGGCTCAGAATTCCTCTTATACAATGTGCTATCTATCATTCTGAATTCTTCTTTGACAGCTTCTTCCTTCTTTAATGCCTCCAATGGATTTGGCCAATGGGATTTGGCACCTTTGTGTTTGCATCCTTTTTTTATACTACTGTGACGTCATATTCCTGACGTTTCAGTGCCAATCTTGCCAAACGTACTGATGGATCCTACAGTTTTGTCAACTTACATACAAGTAATGGTCAGACAGAACAGTGTTTGCCATATAATGAGGATCAGAACTTGCTGACTGCCTAAACAACAACTAGGCACTCTTTCTCAGTTTTAGAGTACTTACAGTACACTGGAGGCATAAGCAATCACTCTTTCAGTGCCTTCCTGAATTTGCGTGGGTCCCATAATCACTATTATCATTGTGTAGTTCCATTTCAGCAATATTGTCAAAAAGAGAGGAGCCATGAAGATGGCATCTGCCCCCTCCTTAAGGATGCAGACAGATCTTTCTTGCTCCTTATTCCAAGAAAATCTGCATTTGTACTGGCCATGCCTTGCAAATGAAATCCTTTATGAAGTCTATGTAGTAGCAGCACACTACAAGGAAGCCTCTCACATCACAAATGTCCTAGGGAATTGGGTATCAGTTATGGCTCTTACTTTAGCTAGATAGGAACAGAATCGGTTTCCTTTAACTAGGTGTGTAAACATTTTTATTTTTGTTGGATGACAGTGAGGCACTTTCTGTGAGTCAGGCAAAGACCTGTGTTGTGGACACACTTCAGCATAGTTGTTAAGTATTTTAGATGTTCTTCAAATGTTTTATTGAAAACAATATCACCACCATCTAAGTTACAAAGCCTTGTCCCTAAGATGTTGAAGCAGGTGGTCCACCAGGAGTTCAAAAATGGCTGGAGTGATGCACAGACTTTTTTCATTTTATTAAAACTTTAAAATTTAATTGAGCATTCTGACTGCTGATTAGAATTCATCTTGTCTTCAGTTAGACAATCACCCAGAGAAACCATAACTGTCTGAAATTGATGGAGTTCCAATTTTCCGTGGTCTATAATTGCTTGTGAGAGTTGCAAGCCCCATCCATGGATAACATCATCTATGAATTCTGGTGAAACAATAAATTCAAAGGGCTATGTCCTGATATTGATAGTTATTCTCACAACACAGGTTCCTGTTGGTTGAATGTACTTTCCATTTGTAACTTTGATTACAATGGCATTTAAATCTCACACTGTAATTCTTTCTTCAGCTGGCAACAGAAGCATTCAGTATGACAGAAAATGATACCTTAAGAGTCAACTACTGCCAGGCCAGTAGGTTGTTGATGAGGAAACCAAAG